>NW_020948739.1:4164101-4284552 GCF_900497805.2 Vombatus ursinus
ACAGGTCATGACTTCCTTGCCACACTTCCTTTTTTACAGGATCAATACACATTGTTGTTATAGTTTACCTAGATTCTGGCAAGGCTCTGATGGAGTATAATATTTTTTTTGTGGCAATAATAAAAAGAAATAGATTGCATGATAATACAATAAGAAAGATTCAGAACTGTTCGGTTTGGATGGCAGGATCCAAAGAGTAGTGTATCCCAGGATCTATGCTTGGTGCTGTCCATTTTGATCAATGATTTGGAGTAAACCAGAGGTTGTATATTCATCAAATTTGAAGATGATACAAACCTAGGAGGAATAGCAAATATACTAGATGACAGAATCAGGATCTAAAAGGATCTTGACAGGCTACCTCTTTTTCTTGAATCTATTAAGATGAAATTGAATAGAGATAAATGTAAAGTCTTACACCAGGGTACAAGAAAATCAACTTCACAAGTAAAAAATGCAAAACAACAGTTGTTAAATAAAAAAAGAGATAGGCATTTTAGTAGACTAAAAGTTTATCAACGGTATAATGTAGCTGCCAAAAAATTAATATGATCTTAGGTTGCATAGCTTTCAGAATGACTAAAGTGATAAGCCCTCTCTTCATTTGTCAGACCTAATCTCTAGTACTGTGTTTAGTCCTGGGCACTTGGATTTAAGAATGATATTGATAGGGGGGCGGAGCCAAGATGGCAGAGGGAAAGCAGTGACTTGCTTGAGCTCTCCCATAAAAAATGGCTCTAAATAAATTCTAAAGCAGCAGAACCCTCAAAAAGACAGAGTGAAACAAATTTCCAGCCAAAGACAGCCTGGATGGTTGATCGGAAAGGTATATCGCGCCGGGTCGGGAGAGGAGCGCAGTTCAGCATGGGCGCGCAGGCCTTAGAAAACCTGGAGCAGGCTTCAGAGGACTGAATCACGGACAGCTGTGGCAGTTTCCAGACTTCTCAACCCAAGAACTCTAAAGACAACTTAGAAGGTCAGTGGGAAAAGTTTGTGACTGCAGTGAGAGAAGGAGCTAGGTCTCAGCCACCCCTGGGGCCGCGGCTGTTTCCTGAGCTTCCGGCCCACAGACTGAAGGGGAATCAAGGGGCTGATCAAAGGGGGATTGCAGGGATCTCTTTGCCAGTGCTGAGGCAGGAATCTCTTGCTTTACTAGTGCTTGGATCTGGGTCACAGCTCTGAGGGGCAGTACTGGGGTGAGGAGGAATGCTGGTGTGGTAAAGCTTTTTGTGGTGGTGGAGAGGAAACACCTCACCCCTTATCACAGCACCTTGGAAGAAGTGAAAATTTTCAGATCCCTAGAAGTATCTCTGAAAACAGCTGAACAAATCTCCGAAGCTTGGGACAGTACATTCTCCACAACAGAAGCAGACTTTTACCTTAACAGTTTAAAACTCAAGTAATTGGCTGGGATCATGAGTAAACAGCGCAAAAAGAGTCAGACTATATTATCTTACTTTGGTGATAAAGAAGATCAAAACATACAACCAGAAGAAGACAACGAAGCCAAAGCTCCTACATCCAAAGTTTCCAAGAAGAATATGAATCAGTCCCAGGCCTTGGAAGAGCTCAAAAGGGATTTTGAGAAGCAAGTAAGAGAAGTAGAGGAAAAACTGAGAGTTTTGCAAGAAAATCATGAAAAACAAGTCAACAGCTTGCTAAAGGAGACCCACAAAAAATACTGAAGAAAATAACACCTTAAAAAATAGCCTAACCCAAATGGCAAAAGAGGTCCAAAAAGCCAATGAGGAGAAGAATGTCCTAAAAAGCAAAATTGGACAAATGGAAAAGCAAGTCCAAAAGCTTACTGAAGAAAATACTTCCTTAAAAATTAGACTAGAGCAATTGGAAGCTAGTGACTTTATGAGAAATCAAGACAGTGTAAAACAAATCCAAAAGAATGAAAAATTAGAAAACAATGTGAAATATCTCATTGGAAAAACAACTGACCTGGAAAATAGATCCAGGAGAGACAATTTAAAAATTATTGGACTATCTGAAAGCCATGGTCAAAAAAAGAGCCTAGACATCATCTTTCAAGAAATTATCCAGGAAAACTGCCCTGATATTTGAAAACCAGAGAGCAAAATAGAAATTGAAAGAATCCACCAATCTCCTCCTGAGATTCCCAAAGGAAAACTCTAAGGAATATTGTAGCCAAATTCCAGGGTTCCCAGGTCAAGGAGAAAATATTATAAGCAGCCAGAAAGAAACAATTCAAGTATTGTGGAAACACAATCAGGATAACACAAGATTTAGCAGCTTCTACATTAAGGGACCACAGGGCATGGAATATAATATTCCGGAGGGCAAAGGAGATAGGATTACAACCAAGAATCACCTACCCAGCAAAACTGAGTATAATCCTGCAGGGAAAAAAGTGGTCATTCAGTGAAATAGAGGACTTTCAAGCATTGTTGATGAAAAGACCAGAGCTGAATAGAAAATCTGATTTTCAAATACAAGACTCAAGTGGGAACATGAAGAGGTAAACAAGAAAGAGAAAATCATAAGAGACTTATTACGGTTGAACTGTTTACATTCTTGCATGGAAAGATGATATTTGTAACTCATGAGACCTTTGTCAGTATTAGGGTAGTTGCAGGGGAAAAAATTGTATGTACGTATATATAGATATAGATAGATAGACAGACAGACAGATAGATAGATAGATAGATAGATAGATAGATAGATAGAGGGTACAAGGTGAGTCAAAAATGAAGGGGTCATATCTGGAGAATAAAATTAAGGGGTGAGAGAGGATTATACTAGGAGAAAAAAAAAAGAATGATATTGATGAGCTGCAGAGTACCCAAGGGGCAACTAGGATGGTGAAAGGCTTTGAGTTCATTTCATATGAGAAAGAGTTGAAGGAACTGAATATGTTTAACTTGAAGAAAATAATACTAAGAAAGAAAATGACAGCCATCTTCAAATATCTGAAAGGCTATTACAAGAAGGATTAGACTTGTTCTGTTTGGTCCTGGGGCAAAACAGGAGCAATAAGTGGAAGTTGCAAAGAGGCAAATTTAGGCTTTTGATGTTATAAAAAATATTCTAACTATCAGGTCTGTTCAAAAGTGGAATGGGCCACCTCAAGTAGTGGCAGGGCCACTTAATTCAAGCTTAGTCTGGACAATCACTTGCTGGATTTGTTATATTAGGGATTCCTTAAATGTATGGGTTATACTAGATGGCTACTGAGATGACTTCCAGCTCTAGAATTCTGCAGCTCTGTGATCCTTCCCCTTCCTAATCCACAGTTACTTCACAGTCAGTCTCCTTTTCCTTCTTCCTGAATGTTACTGAAGGAGTATCTTTCCATTATGCAGTGTTCTGCATTAATAAAGGTTTAAATTCATGAGTACAAGGTGAGTCACACATTTCCTGCTCACCAGGAGAACAGGTGGGTCAAGTTAGCTGATAAAAGGATAACAGACATAGAGAATCAGTTAAGATTACTCCTCCATGGAACACAGTAAATAAAAGCCAAAGAACAAGGATATGTCCTTTAGAAGATAGGATAGCAACACGTGTCCAAAGAATAGACTGGCAGCCAGAGATTTGTACCTTAAATGCCTGGGAAGTAGGCCAGGGACTAGGTATAGGCTTCAGTAGTAAGGTGTTAAGGTGAAGTGTTCAAAGAGTTGTCCAATAGTCAGCATCTATTTCCTACTAGAAAGGAAGGCAGAGAAGAGACACAAAGCTGTCTACAAAGATCAGAAAGTGGTGGTGGGGTTGGAAATCTCATTCTGTGAGTGTGTGTATATGTGCATTGGGGAGTGTGTGTGTGTGTGTGTGTGTGTCGGTGTGTGTGTGTGTATGTGTGTGTGTGTATGCACGCGTACACACGTGTGCCAGAGAAAAAGAGAGAGGATTACATATAAATGTTAGAGTTGATTGTTCTATCAGATACAGAGTTTCAAAAAAGGTGTGCGCTTTCCCTTTCTCTCTCTCTCTCTCTCTCTCTCTCTCTGTTATAACTCTAGATGTAGCAGTACTGTGCATTCTATGGCTGAAATGGAGAAACTAGATGGCAATTCAGTAAATTTTATAGAGTAATTCATATCAGAATTTTTACTCCTCAGAAATGTGGCCTATGATATTTCATTGTAATTGAATTGCAGACTTGGTATTTCTTTGTGGCTAAGCTTCTATCAGCCAAGGTAAATTTATTTTTCCAAAATCCACATAGATAGAATATGGTACTACACATTCTATTACTCAAATAGAAAATTTATTATTTTACAAAAAAGATTCTCACTGAAAATATTTGCTTGGTTTTGGGATGAGAATTTGTTATATGCTAAAAGCACAGTTAGTGAAACTCTAAGCCCCTAAAGTTAATTTAAATGGGAATTTAGCCATTTTTAAAAGGGGAAGTGTATCACTGTTTATGTCTGTGCTAGCAAAAATTCCACAGTGCTAATTTAGAAACAAGAATCAGGAACAAAATGGAAACTTTATTTCACAAAAGTTCTTTTTGCGTCACTTGACCTCTTCTGTGTATGTGTGTGTGTATCCTTCCCTTTGTTGCTGTTATCTTTGTCTAGCTGCCTTTGTCTCCTTTCCCTTTATTCCTCAGAATTTGATGTACTATATTGTTAATTTTAAAAAGCAGTCAAATGTAACATTTTTAATATTTTCTTTTTTAAAAATTCTCAACAACTAAACACTGATTTTCCCTCCCTTTTGGTCCAGTTGCTCTTAATAAGAAGTAGAATAGGAAGGAAAATTCCCTTCTTTCCTTGATTTTTCATACTGTACCACATTATACTGTGGTAGCCTATTTAACTTTATATTATGGTTGGTTCTTGCGTTTGTTTTGGATCACAAAGAACAATTTTTTTGTACATCTTTTCCTAAAATTACATGACACTCCCTTAAGATGATAATTTCTAAAAGACAATGCTCTCCAGGATAAGAAAGTAAGATTCAAAGGGGGAAAAGGACATACTTTTCATAGTTCCATCTACTTCTTCTTCATCTTCACTGTTTATGACCATGGTTCCCAAGTCAGATTCTAATATGGTGGTATTGTGTTCAATCATGGTCTGAGCCCCTTCACTCATTGTGTTGATAGCCCTCATGGTGCCCACACTTTCCAAACCAGTCTTCACCATGGTATGAGAATCCAATTCATCTTCTTCCTGCAAATAAACACTGAAAATCAAAACTTAATATCTATATCCAGAACACTGAGAAGGATGCAATTTCTAAGAGTTATGGATTTTCTGTTCAGTGTTATTAGTATAACATTATTAAGAAGATAAAAATAAATTGAACAATACCAACAACATAAGTTTTACTAAGATTAGTTGGATGATTTTTATATGGGATACTTACAGTGACTCATATGGAAAATGAGAGCTACTTTAGGGCAAAGAATGTCTCATTTTTATATTTGTGTCTCCAATACTGAACACACTGCTTGAAATATAGAAAGTACTTAATAAATGATTATTGAGTGTTTTTTTTAAATGGATAACAAAAACACAAAACAATAAAAAGGGAAGAGAATAAAGACTGCAAAATACAGTCTAGTGATCTTTGACTTTATTGACCTTCTGAGGATCCTTCATGCTCTAAGATTATTTGAAAGTTCAACTAATTTATAATATAATCAAGGAATGTTATTTGGTGAAACTTCTACTGTCTACTCTTTCATCCCGAACTACCTCATGGCTAGCTCCCCACTCTAACAACATCACCTCCTACAATGTTCCATGCCACATCTGTCCACCACTTTCATCATGCCCTTTGAAACTCTTGCTCTATAATTAATGAGTTTCCTTCATTTCAGATTTTTTCCTCCCATGTTCTTTTCTTCTTCTGGCTCTAAGGTCTGGCTCCCTCTCAGATGACACTCAATTTCAGGTTTTCCTTTCTAGCACTTGCTATACTTTCTTCCAAAGCTCCTCATTCACCCATTCTGGAAATAAAATCAAAATACTCCATGTTCCTACTGAAATTTGAGACTTTCATTCTACTGTCATCACTCAGCTACTGCTTCTGGTTCACTTTATCCAAATTTAATACTTTATTCAAGTCTATTGGCTATTATCAACCAAAGCCCAGGACAATACTGACCTTCCTTTCTCTTTTTAAATTTTTTTTTTTTTAAATTCAGCACTTGACAAATGCAAAGAGAAGAACTGGGAATGGGGGGGCATAGCCAAGATGGCAGAGTAAAGGCAGGGACTTGCCTGGGCTCTCCCCAATTCCCTTCCAAACAAATTTAAAATAATGCCTCAAAACCAATTCTGAAGCAGCAGAACCAACAAAGGGTCAGGGCGAACCAATTTTCCATCCCAAGAAACCTTAGAAGGCTAGAAGAAAAGGTCTATCTCACTGGGGTATAAGTGGAGTGCAGTCTAGCACAGGTCACACCTCTGCAAACTAGCAACAGGCCTGGGGATTGACTGAATTGAAGCAGTAGTGGCTTCCAGAGCTCTCTCTCCACAGACAGTAAAGGAACTGGACAACTAGTCAGAAGGAGATTACAGGGGACCCTTTGATAACACTGGGAGCAGGACTCTGTTCACTGCCCATATCTGGTTCCAGGTCATAGTCCCAGGGTAGAAATGAACGCCTGTGATTACTCACATAGCACAAGCCAGAAGAACAGTGACCACAACTCTCCTCAGATCATATCATCTTAGAAGAACTGAAAACTTACAGATCCCCAGAACTAGCTCTGAGAGCAACAACAAGAAAGACCTAGTGCTTGGGACAGTACCCCTTTCACCTCAGGAGCAGAGCTCAACTTAAACATAAAGTTAAAAGTCAAGAAATAGGATGGGAACATGAGTAAACAATAACAACACCTGACTATAGAAAGTCATTATAGTGACAGGGAAGATCAAAACACAAACTCAAAAGAAGACAATGAAATCAAAGTAGCTGCAGGCAAACCACAAAGAAAAACGTGAATAGGTCTAAGGACCAAAAAGTCAAATAAGAGAGGTAGAGGAAAAATTGCGGGAAAATGAGAGTAATACAAAAAAATCATGAAAAAAGAGTCAACAGCTTGGTAAAGAGACACAAGAAAACAATACCTTAAAAAACAGAATAGGCCAAATGGTAAAAGAGGCAAAAAAAAATCCATTGAAGAGGCAAACTCATTAAAAAGCAAAATTGGCCAAGTAGAAAAAAAGATGTACAAAAATTCAATGAAGAAAAGAACTAAAAAAAAGTAGAACTGGCCAAACAGAAAATAGGTACAAAAGCTCAATGAAGAAAATAATTCCTTAAAAATTAGAATTGGGCAAGTGGAAGTGAATGATTCCACAAGACACCAAGAAACAATAAAATAAAATAAAAAGAATGAAAAAATAGAAAAAATGTGAAATATCTCATTGGAAAAACAACTGACCTGGAAAACAGACCCAGGAGAGATAATTTAAGAATTATTGGACTACCTGAAAGCCACAATCAAAAGAAGAGTCTAGACATTATAGTTCAAGAAGTTATCAAGGAGGGACAGCTAGGCGGCGCAGTGGATAGAGCACTGACCTAGGAGTCAGAGGACCTGACTCCAAATCTGACCTCAGACACTTGACACTTAGTAGCTGTGTGACCCTGGGCAAATCACTTAACCCTGACTGCCTCACCAAAAAAGCAAAAAAAAAAAAAAAAGAAAGAAAAAGCAAAAAAAAAAAGTTATCAAGGAAAACTGCCCTGATATCCTAGAACCAGAGGGAAAACAGAAATTAAAAGAATCCACCAATCACCTCCTGAAGAAGATTCCAAAATAAAACTCCCAAGAATATTACAGCCAAATTCCAGAGTTCCTGGGTGAAGGAGAAAATACTCCAAGCAGCTATTAAAAAAGAAAGCATAGGAATAAATGGAACTTTCCTCAAAATTATAAGTACTATCTAAGTAGATAAATACTGGGAGATGCTGGGAAAAATATCCACAATTTCAGATATGTACACAACTGCAACAGCAGAAAAGTAAAGTGGACTTAAGAAGCCTTTTGATGATGCTTGAAAGAGGAAAGAGTATAAAAACTGGCTTAAAGCTTAACATAAAAAAAAAAAAAGATCTTGGCAACTGATCCCATCAATCCCTGGCAAACAGAGGGTGAAGAAATTGAAGGAGGGTCAGATTTTAAATTCTTGGGCTCAAAGATCACTGTAGATGGTGACTGTAGCCACAAAATTAAAAGACAATTGATTTTTGGAATGAAAGCTATGATAAATCTGGACAGCATACTAAAAAGCAGAGATATCACCTTGCCAACAAAGACCCATGTAGTCAAAGCTATGGTTTTTCCAGTAGCAATGTACTGCTATGAGAGCTGGACTATAAGTAAAGTTGAGGGCTGTGGAATCAATGTTTTCAAATTGTGGTGCTGAAGAACACTTCTGAAAATCCCCTTGGACAGCAAGAAGATCAAATCAGTCAATACTTAAAAGAAATTAATTTGCCTTCTCAATAAGAGCAGGGGGTAAAGCAATGATAGAATTGCTTGTTATAGCAATAACAGAAGAAAAAGTAATTGAATAGGCAACAAAGAAACAAAACTTACTCTTTGTAAATGATATGATGGTATACTTAGAGAATTCTAGAGAATCAACTAAAAAACTACTTGAAATAATTAACAACTTTAGTAAAGTTACAGGATATGAAATAAATTCACATAAATCATCAGCATTTCTACATATTACCAAAAAAGTCCTGCAGTAAGAGATACAAAGAGAACTATGTGAACACAAATACAAAACACTTTTCACACAAATAAAGCCAAATCTAAAGAATTAGAAAAATATTACTCCAGAGGCCTTGTAATGGAAAATGCTATCCACACCCAAAGAAAGAACTATGGAAGTTGAATTGCTATTTTTTTTCTCTTCTGTTGAGTTTTGTTTCCTCTTTCTGATGGTCCCTCCAATTGGTTTTAATTTTTACTTACAACATCACTAATGTGAAAATATGTTTAATATGAATGTAAATGTATAGCCTATATCAGATTGTGTGCCGTCTTGGGGAGGGTAGTGGGGGGGGAGGGTAGTGGGGAGGAAGGGGGAGAAAAATTTTAAACTCAAAAGCGTATGGAAGTGATTAACAAAAGGAAAAAAATTAAAAATTTAAAAATTTAAAAAAGGAAATACTTGAGAAAATAATGCAAAGTTTTGCTTTTTATTTGTTTTTTTAAGTAAGTAAAAATGTTTTCCTTATAAGCATAAAGCTTTTCCATCAAAACTGCATGTTTTATAAATCACAAAATTATCCTATATAATTGTTTTCATAAAGTCCCTGTTTACTTTTGTACTTTAATAACTCAAGTTGAATTCATAATAGAACATTATCTACCTTTTATATATGTATTCATTATTTTGCATTATAGATATTTGTATACGTGCCTACTGGAGGGGACTGGAAGCTACCTTTTTGAGCTCTGTCACTTACAAAGTGTGACCTGGATCAAGTCAATTTCCTTTCTTGTGCTTATTTTTCTCATATGGACAATGAGTGGATTAGACTGGATGACTTTTCAGGGCCCTTAAAACTAAATCTATGATATTGTGACATGGATTCCCCTTGCTGTTTTGATCTATAGAATTAAAGCCTGAGTTTTATTATTTAAAAAAATGCACTTCTTTGCAGCATATTCCTACTAGTTATTTTCAATAAAGGATATGGAGTAAGTTAAAAAAATATTAATTGATCCTGGGTAAGCCAAGCCAATATAATAAAAATGACAATTTTACCTAAAATAATTTACTTATTTAGTGTTATACCAATCAAACTACCATAATTATTTTATAAAGCTCAAAAATATAATAACAAAATTTATCTGGAAGAATACAAGGTCAAGAATATCAAGGGAATTAATAAAAAAATGTAGAGAAAGGTAGCTTAGTCATAACAGATATCAAACTGTAATACAAAATGGTAATCATCAAAACAATTTGATATTGACTAAGTAACAGTGGAATACATTAGGTACACAATATACAATAGTAAATGACCATAGTAATCTAGTGTTTGACAAATCCAAAGATCCAAGCTTTTGGGATAAGAGATCACTATGACAAAAACTAGTGGGAAAACTGAAAAACAGTTTGGCAGAAACTAGGTAAAGACCAACATCTATCACAGTATACCAAGAAAAGGTCAAAATCGGTACACAATTTAAAAATAAATGACGATACCTTAAGTAAACCAGGGGAGCATGGAATATTTACCTATAAGATCTATGGAAAAGTGAAGGATTTATAGCCAAACAAGAGATAGAGAGCATCATGAGATATAAATGGATAATTCTGATTACATTAAATTAAAAGGGTTTTGCACAAACAAAACCAACACAGACAAGATTAGAAAGAAAGCAGGAAAAAATTATAGCAAGTTTATCTGAGAAAGGTCTCATTTCTCAAATATACAGAGAATGGAATCAAATTTATATGAATATAAGTCATTTCTCAATTGATAAATGGTCAAAGAATATGCACAGACAATTTTCAGATAAAGAAATCAAAGCTTTCTGTAGTCATATGAAAAAATGTTTCATATCGTTATAGATTAAAGAAGTGAAAATTACAACAACTCTGAGGTACCCAAACCTATCATATTGGCTAATATGACAGAAAAGGGAAATGACAAATGTTGGAGGGCATAGGGGAAAATTGGGACACTAATGCACTGTTGGTGGAGTAGTGAACTAGTTTGGCATTAGGCCCAAAGGGCTGTAAAACTGTGCATACCCTCTGACCCATTAATATCACTACTAGGTCTGTATTCCAAAGAGATAAAAAAAAAATTTTTAAAGGAAAATGATCTACACATACAAAAATATTTATGGCAGCTCTTTTTGTATTGGCAAAGAATTGGAAATTGAGGAGATGCCCATCAACTGGGGAATGGTTGAGCAAGTTGTGGTATATGATTGTGATGGATACTATCATGCTATAAGGAATGATGAGCAGAATGCTTTCAGAAAAACCTGGAAAGACTTACATGAACTGATGCAAAATGAAGTGAGCACAACCAGGAGAACATTGTACACAGTAACAATACTGTACTTTAATCAACTGTGAATGACTTAGCTATTCTCAGAAATACAATGATCTAAGAAATTCTGAAGGACTTGTGATGAAAAATGCTATCTACTTCCAGAGAAGGAACTGATGGAGACTGAGTGCAGATCAAAGCATACTTTTTAAAACTTTCTTTTTCTTTTTTACTTTTTTTGGGGGGGGGGAGGTCTGTTTTCTTTTATTCATATGAAAATAAGTTTTGTATAACAACACATATATAATCTATATCGAATTGCTTGCTTTCTCAATGAGAGGGTAATGGAAGGAGGGAGAGAATTTAGAATGAGAAATTTATAAAAATGAATTTTTAAAATTGTTTTTACATGTAATTGAAAAAATATTTTTGGGGTAGCTAGGTGGTGCAATGGATAGAGCACCAGCCCTGAAGTCAGGAGGACCTGAGTTCAAATTCGGCCTCAGACCAAACACTTGACGCTTACTAGCTGTGTGACCCTGGGCAAGTCACTTAACCCCAACTGCCTAAATACATATATGTGTATATATATATGTATATTTTTTTATTTAAATATTCCAGGAAAAACATTAATATTTCCATATACACAATAAAACTCCCCAAAAGTGATGACTGTATCTGGGTCTGCAAATCTCTATTATGTAGAGATTGCTTTTTTAAGGTGTATAATAAATTCAATGTTATTTTCAAATCTATCCTGTTTGTTTCCTTCTAAAATTCCATGGTTTTCTTTCGTGCATTTTCTTTTAAATGTTTCAATGACTCCTTCAGTTCCCCGTCCCCAACATTATTACCAACCCTTTCTCCCAATCCCAACCAAACCAAAAAGAGAGCAAGAAAAAAGCAAAATCTCATAACACATAATTACACAAAACCAATCCACACAGTGGTCATATCTGAAAGTATATCTTTTGAATTTGAGACCATTACTAGTCAGAATGTGGATAGCTCCCTTCATTAGTCTTTGTAAGTTGTGGTGGTCACTGCGTTGACCAGAATTCTGGATATTTCAAAAGGTGTTGCAGGTTTCTCTGAAACTCTGATATTAATTTAATTTTTTTATGCTGAACCCAATGAAAATTACATAAAATGAGCATTTCAATGAGTATAATAGAAGAGAAAGAGAGAGCTGAATAAGTAATCATCAGTCTCCACAATGTACAGTTTACTTTTAAAAAACTAAATAATAAATTTAAACACATAACTTTCAAACCTGGCCTGCTTATTTTTGATTCCTTCTGGTCTTTCGTTTGTTCTCTTCTATATTCCATGATCCTCTTTTTTGGGGGGGAGGGCAACCCCAATCCAACTTTACCTCCCACCTCTACCCACCAATTAAAGGAAAACAAAAGCCTTGGAACAAATATTCATAGACAAGAAAAGCAAATTCCCATATTGGCTACATCTGAAAATGTATGTCTTACCCTGCATCTTGAGTCTATTACTTCTTCCATTAAGTAATAGGTAACATGTTTCATCATTGGTCCTCTGGAATTGTTGTTGGTCATTACACAGATCAGAGTTCTTAGGTCTTTTCAAGTTGTCTCTTTACAATGCTGTTGTTATCCTATACATTGTTCTCTGGGTTTTGTTCACTTTACTTTGTCTAAGTTCACACAAGTCTTCCCAGGTTTCTTACAAACTATCATTTCTTATGGAACAATGATATTTGATTATATATCTATGACACAATTTGTTTACCCATTTCCCAATTTGGGGGCATGTCCTTTGTTTCCAGTTCTTTGCTACAACATATATAACTTCTATAAATATTTTTATACCTATGGGAGCTTTTTCTCCATCTTTGATCTTTTTGAGATATAGGCCTAGTATTGGAATTGCTAAGTCAAAGAGTATGCATAGTTCTAACTTTTTTTTATCCTAGAATGGCTAGATAAATTAATAGCTCCACCAATACACAATAGTGTACCTGTCTTTTTGCAGCCCTGCAGCCCTTCCACTGTGATCTTCCCTTCTTTTCTCAGTAAGTTCAGTGCCTGGGTCACAGTCTCCCTCTTCATCTCAACTCCTGTAAACATATCAAGGGACTTCAACGTACATGCTGATGATCCTTCAAATAATCTCCCATTCCTTCAATCTGTTCAATTATCTTGAGCTACTTTTCCACCCCACCTCAGCTACACACAAGGATGGTCATCCCTTTCATCTATGCCCCATAAGTACTCCACTTTCATGATCAAAAACTCTGAAATTTCTTTATCCAATATAATCATTCTACCTCTGTGTCTTATTTCTCCCAAACCTATTCTTAATTCTCACGTGACTTGAATCAATCTTGACCCCTTATTCAACTAACTCTGTACTACCCTCTGCTTTCAAATTCTTTGCACCCTATTCTATCATCATTTATTTCTTGCCAATCTTCAGTCCTATATTACTTCCACTATATACCTCCTACAAGCTGCTGAGTGGAGTTGGAGAAAGTCATGCAACAATGCTGACTAAACCTACTACAAATTTATACTATATAATCTCAACTGAACTATCACTATAGCAAAGTAATTCTTTTGTGTTGTTCAATTGTTTTTCAGTCATGTCTGACTCTTTGTGAGACAATTTGGAGTTTTCTTGGGAAAGATGATGGTTTGCCATTTCCTTCTTCATCACATTTTACAGATGAAGAAATGGAGGCAAGCAGGGTTAAGTGACTTACCTAGGGTCACATGGCTAGTAAGTATCTGAGGTCAGATTTGAACTCAAGAAGATGAGTCTTCCTGACTCCAGGCTCTGCATTCTATCCACTGTACCACAAGTTGCCTCCTCTCTAGTTGATTTCTCTTTTTTACTCTCCACATTAGCTCCAGAACCTTTGTTTTTCTCCTCAAGCCTCCTACAGCACCACCTCTCCCCCTTTCTCAGCAATTAGTCATGCCATACCTTATAGAAAAAAGGCCTTTTGCCAAAAGTTTCCTCTTCCATACATCTTTATCTCACAACTCTTTGACATAATTCCCCAAATCATTTCCTCCTTTTTCCTAGGCTCTGATAAAGAGACAGTTCTTCTCTTCACCAAAGTCTATCCCTTTTTATATATCCCATCCCCTCTCAATCTTCTGCAATAGATTGCCCCCTTTATCATTCCCCCTCTTTAATCCTCAATCTCTCCCTATGTGATGCCTTAAAGACATGACTAAATCTCCCCAGTCCTTAAAAAAGAAAAAACTTCACTTTGTCTAAGTTCACACAAGTCTTCCCAGGTTTCTTACAAACTATCATTTCTTATGGAACAATGATATTTGATTATATGTCTATAACACAATTTGTTTAGCCATTTCCCAATTTAGGGGCATGGCCTTTGTTTCTAGTTCTTTGCTACAACAAATAGAACTTCTATAGAATTATAGATCCCACCATCCAACAATTAGCTTTCAAATGTTGACAGACCGACAGAATCAATCCTGTACTAGGTTTAGGAAATTACAATACATAATCTAAGAAAGGTCAGTCATCTCTGCAACTCCATTTTCCATAAACTAACTGCACAATTGTTGTCCTCCTCACACCCAACTCTTCTCCCTCTTTTCACCTAAGTATGGGTATTTACCAAGGCTGAAAGATCTAAGTTCTCTAATCTTTCACTGAACCATCTCCTCTAGTCAATTCACATGCTTTGACATTTTCAATTCTTATCTTCGCACACAACTCCCCAATTCCCATTTTCAGTCAAGCCCTCTCACCTGGGTTCTAGCCCTATACCTTTAATTGCTTAGTATATAGGTGCATTTAAAATGTTTAACCTTCATCTTAAACTCAGTATGTTCAAAAGTGAGCCATGATCTTATCCACAAATCAAATATTGTTCTTTGCCAATGACACTAACATGCTCCAGGTCTGATTCAAAAACTTGACATTCATCCCCATATCCAGTCACCTCTTTATCTCCATTTCTACCTCCACTGCAGTCCCTTATGCTTTCATATCTGAATTACTGTAATAGCTATTGAATTAGTCCCCCTGATTCCACACTTCCCTTCAAACTATTATAAATATGAATTTCCCATTCATATTCTTTAATCATTCATGGAGTGGGGAATGACTCTTTGCCTTATAAATTTGAATCAGTTTATTATGTATCTTAGAAATAAGCCTTTTATCAGAGAAACTTATTACAAAGATTTTTTGCCAGTTATTTTCCTTTTAATTTTAGCTTTATTGCATTTCTTAATGTAAAAACTTTTTAATTTCATGTAATCAAAATTATCTATTTTTATTTTCTATCCTGTTTTGTTAAACTTTTCTTCTATTCATAAATCACATAGGTAATTTTTCCATGTTATTCTCATTTGTTTAAGGTGTTGTCTTTTGTATCTAGGTCACATATCTAGGTCAGATCATCTTGGTATAAGGGCTGAAATGTTGGTCTAAGTCTAATTTTTTGTATACTGCTATCCAATCTTCCCAACTGTTTTTGTCAAACAGTGGGTCTTATCCCAGTAGCTGAGGTTTTTGTGTTTATATAATACTAGAGCATGAGATATTTTTTTTTGCTTTTGTGTTGTGTGTCTAATCTGTTCCACTGACTGATCTATTTTTTAACCAGTACTAAATTGTTTTGAGAATTACTGCTTTGTAGTATAGTTTGAATTGTAGTACTGCTGGGTCCACTTTGTTCCTACTTTCTTTCATTCTTTCCCTTGAGATTCTTGACTTTTTTTGTTGTAATATAAATTTCATTATTTTTCCATTATTATTTTATTATTCTGTCTTTTGATATTTTGATTTGTATAGTACTGAATAAGTAAATTAAGTGAGACAGTACTATCATTTTTATTATATTGACTCATCCTACTCATAAACAATTAATACTTTTGAAATTATTTAGGTTTGTATTTCTGTAAGTAGTGGTATATAGCTGCATTTATGTAACTCTTGTGTGCATCTTGGTAGGCAGCCTCTCAAGTGTTTTATACATTCTTTAGTTATTTTAAATTTCTCTATCATTTCCTCTGGATTTTTATAGTATAACATAGTGATGCTGATGATTTGTGTGGATTTCATTTTATATACTATAAGTTTACTTAAGTTGCCATTCCAATGATGTTTAGTTAACCCTTTAGAGTTCCTTAAGTATACCATCTTATCCTTTGCAAAAAAGTAATACTTTTAATTCTTTACCTATGGCTTTTCCCTAAGTTTCTTTTTCTAATCTTACTGTTATAGCCAGCATTTATAGTTTGATATCAAATCGAAGTGGCAACAATAGACATCCTTGTTTCTATCCTGATTTTTTTTAATGAACAAGGCAATTTATTAATGAATCTGGTGTGGTTTGTCCTAATGTTTCTTGTTGGCAGCTGCCACCTGTCTGGCAATTCTGTCCAGGTCTCTCTGTCCCTGAGGTGTCAGCTTCCAGCCCCAATCCTGGTCCTTCTCCACCACCGTGAGGCCTTCCAGGGCTTGCAGGACCCTTTGGACACACTCTTGGAGCCTCTGCTGAAGTGAGTGGGCATGACCCCATTGCACTGGTGCCCACCATAGATCTTGGTCATGGATCCCACGCCAGCACCGCCTTGGAGGTACAGGTTTCGGGCCGTGGAGGTGGCCTGGGTGTAGAACCAGTTCTCGTCGTAGAGCGCCAGCTCCTTATGTCTGGTCAGCTCGACTGTGTCCACCCATTCAGGGACTTTCAGTTTCCCTGACTTTTTCAAAAAGGTGGCCAGGGCCTGGATGAACTCCTTCTAGTTCACATCCTTCACTGTGACTCTGGGCATCATGTGGGCTCCACGCAGCCAGCCAGGGGAAAAGCTGATCCAGATTTTATTGGAAACGATTTTTGTTTACCTCCATTATAATTAGAAATATTTTCACTGTCTTAAAAAAATTGTTAAGGAGGAAAATTCTTAGAAACCTCAAAATGCTATACCTGCAAAAAATTATTATTGAGTTAAAAAAACCATTTCCATCTCAAAGTTTAACAATCTGTTAGTATATATGAAATGTTTTCCCTAGCATATTTTATATTAAAGCTAATAATTTTGAAATTATTATTATTTCAGAATTAAATTCTGATCTGAATTTGACACGTTGATACCTTTGTCATACAAGTTATGGCATTTTGTAATATTTTATTCAAAGTCATGCCTCATTTGTATATAGACCATCCTTTTTTTTTTCCTTCTCAAAAGATGAAAACATGTTGATACTTTATAGAATGAGATCTGCTAAGCAGATGCTTCACCACTGTAAAAGACAGCTAATTCCAGTAAGGGATACAATAGCATTTTCAATAAGTGGTAGTAATGTGCCAGGAATGCAAAACAGAGAACTGATGATAATCCAGCTTATGAATCATAAAATCCACACGGAATAAAAATATTTGAAAACATTATTAGGAAATCCTATCCCTTTCTTAAGTCACATTGAGATTGTAGCAATTTGAAGGATAATCAGGGTGTCCTTTGCATTAAGTTTCTTTATATTTTCAAAACATATGCTTTAAAGGACTTTTTACCATTAAAATAGGCTTTGGATTGATTTTAAATAAATTCAAACATCACAGTGGAGATATAGCTAGATAGCTTTTATGCTACATAACATTTGTGCCATTTGTGAAACAAAAAGAACATGGGAAGCACAATAAGACCAAAGTGAAATGCTCTAATCATAATGACTAGGTTTGCTCCTATAAAAGAGTAAAGAAATTATACCTACTTTCCTTCATTGCAAACTATGGAATACTCCTATTCTATCAAGTAACAGTCACTGTGATGGTTGGTTTCGCTTAAATGCTTTTCTCCCCCTTTTTCTTATTTATTTATTTTTTAGTAGGGAAGTCTCAGTGGTTAAGGGAGGGGCAAAGTATATATTCTAAATTCAACGGGGGTCAAAAAATCAACAAAAATAATGAATTTCAAAAAATTTTCTTAAGAGAAAAGTTAAAAGTAATGAAAAAGAGTTTAAACTGGTACCCTGCAAAAGTGTTGAGAAGCTTCTTCTGTTCCTGCTCATTCCATCTGTTTAATCTACCTATAGTATTCATTTTTCTACCCAGACTCAATTTTCTCCTATCTTTCTCTATCTATTGAGCAAGCCATGTACACTTGCCTAACTCTCCAAGTACCCTTGAGGTATCAATGTGTACAATGTGTATAAGCATCTTAGTGTATGCCTTTATAGATTAAAATGGATTTGTGAACATCTGTGAATTGCTTTATGCATAATGTTCTCAATAGAGATACCTGTTAGTTGTACAAGTATACACATTTGTGTATTTGTATGACTACCTATATTTAAACACAGGTATCAATGAACATCTCTTGTGAATATATATAGGTCCAGTTGCATTAACAATAGATGATGTGGAATGTGCCCAAGGGTCAGAGTCCCACTTAACCATATATTAGCTATGTGACAGTGAACATATCCTTTTAACCTCTTTAATCCTCATTTATAAAATGTAGCTGACAGTACTTATACTGGTGACCTGACAAGTTTGTTGTGAGGATTAAATGAAGTGGTCTTCTTCATTGAGCCTATAAATTACTACATCAATATACTTTATTATTATCATCATTGGATCATTATCAAATACATATCAAACAACTAAAGTTTTCACAGTACTATGTGAGAAGCTGCAAGTGTTATAATAAAAAGTAGAAAACATAGTCCCTGTCCTTGAGGAGTCACAATTTAGTCAGGGAAACAAAAAATACAACTGAGACAATTAAAGAACATAAGCAAGTACATGAGAATGTAGTTTTAAATTATGTACAACTGTTAAAACAATTCATATTAAGGTATCAGAGTCATAAGGGAAAGGTTTTTGGAAGAGGTAAATTTTAACTGAGACTACAGCACAGTAGAACACAGCAGAGTAGACTGAGGAGGCCTCAAAGTAAGGATGACTTGGATACAAGGCTGTACAAATACTGGCTAAGTGACTGTGAGCAAATGACGTAACTTCTCAGTGCCTCAATGTAATCTCTAATACTATGAATTACAGGACAGTTACTGATCTGCATTGGTAGAAAGAGTCCTCTCACCACATACTCCCAATGCAGATGAAACCATAGGTCCAGACCAAAAAAAAAAAAAGTTTTAACTGGGTCGTGAAAGATAAAAATAGTAACAGAGGAAGCAGGAGAATTCTCCAGAAAGAAAAATGTCATAAAGTTAAGTATATCCTGTTTAGAGAAATGTAAGGTAAGTTTGAGTAAGTATGGGTTAGGACACAATTTATCAAAGATCTAAAACAACAGTCAAGGAAGTTTAGATGGGATCTACTAGGCAGTGGACAGCTACTTCGGGTTCTTGAGTTGGGGTGGAGGGAGAGAGAAACAGGGAGTGCTGATATAAAGAAAATAGTATTTGAGTAAGTCTATCTTCACAGCTGTGTGCAGTATTAACTAGAGTAGGAGGGAATCTGGAATGGAGAGAGACTCAAGACAGGAGACCAGCCAGGAAGCTGTTGCAGCAATCCAGATGTGAGGTGATGAGGACCTGGACAATATCAGTTACTATGGAAACAGAGAAGAGCATAATCTGAAAAACACCATGGAAGAACTTGGTGACTGACTAAACTGGATAGGGGGCTTGGGGAAGAAAGTGGAGGAAAAGGGAAAGACCAAAATGGTGAGAATACTATACAATTAACAATGATGAGAAGTTTGTAAAAGAATATGAGTTTGAGTAGAGTACTGCTTATATTTGTGTCTGCATCCTATCACTCATTTGTATGGATTTTTTTCCTTTACCCCAAGAGAAAACAAAAACCCAACTTGTGCCATATAATGGGGAGTATAAGGATGAGGTGATGGCAATAAATAGGCTGTTTATAGGTGATAGACTGTGGACAGTAAAGGACTATCATCACCTACATCTCTGCAGGGTAATGAAGTTCTGATGTTGGTGAGTATACCTCTCCTTGCCCCAGTGCCAAGAAAGAAGGAAAGGAAGAAAGGAAGGAAAGGAGGGAGGGGAGGGGACTTTTGATTGTGGTAATGAATATTTATCACAAAGTTTTATTTATCAAGAAGTGTTATTTGTGGAGTATTTATCAAGAAACTATTATATGTCTCTCTCTTGACTGGCAATAAAACTGACTAATAGACACTTCAAGTTAGGTGCTCAGACACCTCAAATTCAGTATATACAAAAGTGAATTAATTATCTTTACCAGGAAACCCATTTCTCTTCCAAGTTTCTATATTTTTGTCAAGGGCACCATCACATTTCCAGGCAAATAGTTTTGTAATTCATTATCCTAATCTCTTCACTCTCATTCACTACATGTATCCAATCAGTTGCCAAATTTTATTGTTTCTACCACCCCAATATTCCTTATACCTGTCTCTTTTTCTCTCCACTCATATAGCCTACTACCCTAGTTTAGTCCTCATCATGTCTCATCTGGAATACTGTAATAGCCTTTCAATTGGTCTGCTTGCCTCAAGTCTCTCCCCATTTCAATCAATTCCCCACACAGTTATCAAATTGATTTTCTTAAAGGGCAAGTTTGACCTCTTAACTCCCCTATTCAACAAATCCCATTGATTCCCTATTACTTTCAGAATCAACTATAAACTCCCTTGTTTGCTCTTTAAATCTCTTTACAACCTGGCCCTAATGTATCTTATTGGACATTACTCCCTTTCCCACATACTACAGTCCAACCAAACTGGCCTTCTTAACATTCTTCTTACAAGGCACTCCATTTCCCACATCTATTCTTTACAGTAGCCAGAAATTCAATCCCTTATTACCTCCATCTCTCAAAATATCTGGTTTTCTTCAGGGCTTAATTCAAGCACCACTTTCCTTCTAAAGCCTTTCCTAATCCACTCAGTAGCTAGTGCCTTCTCTCCCAAATCTCCTTATACTGTTTTTTTTTTTTAATATATATACTTAAACATGTCATCTCCCCCAGGTGGACTGTACTCTCCTCAAGGACAGAAATTGTTTCACTTTTGTCTTTGAATCCCCCAAAATAATATGGTGGTAGGCACAGAGCAAGTGTTTCATCAATGCGTGTTTATTGAATGACATGATACCAATAGGCTATCATGGTACAACTCTATGGCTCACTATAGTAGAATGGCATAGCTTTTCCTGCATAATAAATAACCACAGAATAAATCTAATTATTCAAATATTTCAATTTGTTTTTCCATTATTGGTAAGAGGTAACATTAAATGTTCCACAAGTTTTAATTTTATTTTCTCTCAATGACTGTATGTATATACAAGAAGTTGAGCCTTGGGTTGATGTGTTTTGTTTTTATTTTTTTCTGTTTAAGGCTGAATGGGTCATAAGGATCAAATGAGAAATCCTACCCTCCTAAGCATCATATTCTATAAAATATTTTAACAAAGCAGATCAGCCAGTATCAGAAATATACTACCTCAAATGATCAGAGGACCAACTTGTTTGCGTTCTGGATAGACTGATAAAGGAACAAATATACACTATTAGGTCACCAGTTGAAATTTTTACTAAGGTTTGAAGTATCTGGGAATTTGTACAAAGAATGAACTTTGGTCCTATTTCAGTAAGTAGGTGGTCCTTCCATTTTACTGCTGACTTTGCCATACCTGCCTTTAACAAACACAAACCAGTCTTGGATTATAACTTCTGCAGATTCATAGGCATGCTTTAAAGTTGCATCAAAGCTTTCAGAATCAGAAAAACAGTCACGAAGGACTTGTTCATCAGTGAATCAAGCCTAAAAATGTGACAAGGGGTATCGGCAATACTTCAAAGAATCCATATGCAAGACTGAACAAGTTCATGGCATTATTTTAAGAGTTTTTCCAAACAGATTATTTTACATCCTCATTGCACAGAACTGATGCACAACAGAATGAATTAAAAAGCAAAAACAATCTTAACCACTAATTTACTTTCTTTCTTTCACAACCAAAAGTATGTCAAAGGATTTACAAAGATAAAGATGCCTACAAAGAAAACAAAATATTTTTGAAGCTTTATAAAACTTTTTTTTTTTGGCTACAGTAAGTTCATCAGAAAAGCCACAAGAGGGCACCAAAGACAGAAGACTAGAATAAAGTCCACCACGTAATTGTAATATACATGCTTCATAACACTATACATTTACTGAAAGCCCATATGCAACTTTCAGAAACATACCAGCGGTCATTACTAATTCAAAAAAGAACTGAATAATTTAAGATACAATGACCCTTGACATATAAATTGTTAGCCATGTTTTTAATGACCTAAAATAAACTGTCATCTGTTGGAGGTTAAGGACCGTATTTTAAAGTCCTTTATCTGCTACTGTGTCTATTATGAAACTTTGTGTAACAACTATAGTACAATAAAAACACTTCAAAAAGTTTTAAGTGCTTCCCAATATGTGATTTGATCTTCCCAACAACACCGTGAAGTGATACAATGTTGTTATCATCATTTTATCATCGAGAAAGTTGAGGTTCAGAAAGGTAATGAGAATCAGCCATGTTCTCACAGATAACTAGCAGCAGATTCAGAATCCAAGGCCCTGAGACTCGAAAGCTAGGAGTCTTTCTTCTACAACACAGCTACTTCTTATTCCTCTTCTCTCTACGGTGTCTCACAACTTTGCCAGCATCCAGGGGTTCAATTATCTCTATGAAGACGCCTCCCATAATCTCTCTCCTGAGCCCCAGGCCCACTCCATCAAATGCTATGATACATTTCCAACTGGATGCATCCTAAGTTCCTCAAAATCAACACAGACCAAAACTGAACTTATCTTTTCCTCCAAAAATACACCTCTCTCAAGCTTTTCTGTTTCCATTAGGCATACCATCATCCTTCCCAGTTAGCCAAGTTTGAAACTTCAGTGTCATCCTGGGCTCCTCATTTTCACTCACCCCAAACACTGAAGAAGCTATAAAATCTAGACCCTCTTTTCTTCACAGTAGCCTTCACATCCATTCCTTTCTCTTACAGCCACACAGCCACAATTCTAGTCCAGGCTCTCATCATTTCTTAACTGGACCACTGCAATAGCTTCCTAACTGATCTCTCTGCCTTAAATTTCTCCCTCCTCCAATCCATCCTCTACACAGCTAACAAAGTGATTTTCCTAAGGAACTGACAATGTCACTCCCCTTTCCAATAAGAGAGAAGGACAGAGAACGATAGTAAAAAGGGTAAGCCATTTACCACCCACTTGGCTACTGTACTGATAAAGAAATATGTACAATTCATATTTCTTCATTAATTTAACTCCATATTTGGAGTTTGTTGATGACAAACCTGAGGCATAAACAATGTGCATTAAACAACTATATGTTCATTCTATAACAAAAAACTGTTCATAAGGCTATGTGTTTTTCATTCTATTGAAAACTAGTTTTAGGTATTTAAAATAAATTTTTGTAGCTGTTTGTGAGAGAGTAACTTTATATTTTATAGTTGCTACTTGATAAATTCCACTTAAAATAAATTAGTGAATTCTATATAAAAAGGTCCTTTTGACTCCTGTAGCCAGTGAGTTTTCCTCAATAGCATATGTGAATACTTCCACTTATTATTCTAGTTTTAGTAACAAAGCAAGCAGGAAAAGGACTACTTGAATATTCAATGCTGGTTAAAAACAGAATGAAGGCTGGAGAAAGACAATCATACTAGTGCATAGTTTGTTGGAATCATGAAATCATTCAACTATTCTGGAAAGCAATTTGGCAGTACTCTAAGAAAGAGACTAAAATGTCCCCTGCCCTTTGACTGGAGATCCCACTGCTAGGTATAAATCCCAGGAAGGTCAAAGGTATAAATAAAGGCCTCATATATATCAAAATATTTAAAACAGTCCTTTATGTAATAGCAAAAAATTGGCCATCAATTAGGAAATAGTTAAATTAATAATGGCAGATAAATGTAATATAATATTGTACCCTAAAAAACAATGAATCTAAAGAATACATAAAAGAATTGGAAGGCTTATATGAACTAATGCAAAACCAGGAAAGCAACATACACAAGAACGAAACAATGCATAGGAAAGCACAACAAAATGAAAAAAAAAAAAAAACCTGAATGCTATAAAGTTATCATAACCAAATATGAACACAAAGGAGAGATGAGGAAATGGACCTCCCTTTGTTCTTTGCAGAGATGGGGGACTACAGGTACAGAACACTATACACATTGTCAGACTCAACTGATGTGTTTGATAGCTTTGTTTAACTACCTTTTCATTCAGTCTTTTTTATCCTTTACTACATGAGATGGTTCTCTTGGTAAGAAAAGGGGGTATGGATACATTTGGAAATAATATAAAATGAAAAGATATCAAGAAAAATTAAAGCAAACAAAACAAAAAGTGAATAAACTGTTGGTTATTTTAAAATAAGTGTATTTTCAAAGACTGCACAAAGATCATTCATCCATTTGGCTACTGTTTCTTGTAGAAGCTATAGTAGGGAAATAAAGATATAGATAGTAGTGACTGATAGGCAGGCAGAGTAACCTGTGAATGAATGTTACAATTCTTGAGGGTAATTTTCTTTACATCTCTAGTGAGGCAGCTAGACGGCACCAGGCACAGAGCACTGAGCCTGAATTCAAAGCTTGCCTTGGATACTAACTAGCTGTGTAACTCTCGGCAAGTCACTTAATAACCTCTGTCTGTCTTAATTTCTTCAACTGTAAAATAAGAATCATAAAAACCCTACCTCATAGGATTACTGTGAGAATCAAATAAGATTATATTCATAAAGTGCTTAATACAGTGTCTGGTCAATAGTAGACACTAAATAAATAATTATTACCTTTTTTCCTAAAAGTTTTCAGGCTAACACAACTCTGCAGTTGCAGTAAAGTAAGGAGGAATCTTGATCTTACTAATAAATTTTTATTTTATTTACAAGTTTAAAGAATGACAACTAAAGTATAAAGTATTTTATACATTTGCACATGCAAGTGCAAAATTGGTCCTCAATGCTGTTCTTTTCTAAATCAACATCAAATAGAATCATAGAGCTTTCGAAATGAGCTTGAATGACAGAATCAAAAGTTAATATACCTTGCCCCAAATTGAAACTGACACAATTTCTGGCAAGAGATCAAGTAATACATTCCATCTAAGCCTGGTTCCCTTTCACCACCTCAAAACAGGAAGAAATAAAGTAACAAAACAGAAGAAAGAAATCTCCATGAGATAACTGACTCTGCAGCACAATGTATAAAGAGCATATGACAGAGGACTCCAGAAGACTAGATTTCAAATCCTGCTTCAGACACTCACTAGTGACTGTGGGCAAGTCACAACCTTTCTGTGCTTTGCCTCACTCATAAAATGGTGTAATATAGCACCTACCTCAAAGGGTTGTTGTGAGGATCAAGTAAGTTACATGCAATGAGCTGAGCAAACCTTGATATCATCAATGTTATGATTAGTAGAGGATTTCTATCATAGAGGACTATGATCCTATACTGCCAGTCCCAAACTCTCCATTCTGTTTTCAACTGTACACCAGTGGATAGAGAGCTGTACCTAGAGTCAGCAAAAATTGAGTTCACATTACATACACATCAGACACTTACTAGCTATGTGATTCTGGGCAAGTCACTTTACCTCTCTCAGGTTCAGTTACCTCATCTCTAAGATGGGGATAACAATAAGATCAGGATAAAATAAGATAATATTTATAAAGTGCTTTGCAAATATTAAAGGGCCATATAAATGCTAATTTATTATTATAATGATGATTGTTATTTTTGCTTTTTCTCCAATCTGGTCTCCAAATGGCAGTGTCTACAATGACTATAAAAACAGAAGATTCCTGGGACTGTCAATACGTATAGCATCTGTTGCTAACTTTAAGTCCCAATGCCACCTCAGAATAATTCAACCAAATTTCCTAACCCACAAGTGCTTACCCAGCTCCAATGAATGAAATTCTTATCTAGGTGAGGTAAAAGGAAGATTTTTTAAAAGGAAGAGACTATGCTAGCAGAAGTATTTCAAAGTAAGAAGAGCAACTGACTGAGATAAAGGAGAGGGGAGTGTGAATGGAATTACGTAAGGCTAGACGGAAAGGGGCGAAAGGAGGGAAGTGAGGAGACTAGGACTGAATACAAACTACAGGTACCTAATGTGTCTTATTTCCTATTTTCAAAGAAAAAGGTAAATATGACAGGATCTGATAGAGAATAAAACAACCTTAAGAAATATAACCCCAAATATTGATGAGATGAACTCATAAATAAAACAGAACAGCATGGCAGAATAAATTAGAAAGAAAACAAAACAATTTGCTGTGCAAAAGAATCACACTTAGAATTACAAAGATTCATAGAGGGCTAACCAGGATCAAATTGATTTCACAGCTCAATCTAAAAAAGCGAAATGATAAGCATCATCTTGGGCAAGGAAACAATAAAAAGATAAAAGTTAAGAAAGACAAGTAGGGAAACTATATTTTGTTGTTGCTCTTTCAGTCACTATCCTATGTGACCCCATGGACATTATTCATGGGGTTTTCTTGGCACAGATACTGGAGTGGTTTTACCTTTCCTTCTCCAGTGTATCCCCCATTTTACAGATAAAGAACTGAGAGATTAGGGGTTAATGACTTGCTCAGAGTCACACAGCTACCAAGTGTCTAAAGCTGAATTTGAACTCAGATCTTCCTGACTCAGGACATGGTGCTCTATCCATTACACAACCTAGATGCCCAGGGAAATTATATCATGCTTAAAAGCACCGCAGATAATGAAACAATATCAATATTAAACATATATGGACTGAGTTGGATGGTATCTAAGTACTAAAAAGGAAAGTTAAATGAATTATGAGATCTAGATAATAAGGCCATAATAGACTCAATGTGCCTCTTTCAGAGTTAGACAAGTCTAACAAAGTTTTATTTTTAAAAATGAACTAAGATTCTGACTAGAATATCATAAATCCTAGATAGGAAATGTAAAATGTAAGTTCTGTGAGGGCAAGGACTATTTTTCATTAAGTCTTTGTATTCCTAGTGTCTTTAGCAATTACTAGCTAGGAATCTTAAAGAGTTCACTATTATTGAGCACTGCAGGATACTTTTACAAATATCACCAGCTAGAGTATAAAGAACCCATTAAAATATTAAATACAGCCTTTACAGATCAAACAAAATACAACAAGATTCTAACCAGAAAGGGGAAAATAAAATTTTTTTAATGAATTATAAAAATACTTTCCATTGTTATGGCAACTGCATTTGTCATGGATTGATTTATAAATTCTGTGAGGGAAAGGGTTCTTTTCCATTGTGTCTTTGTATCCTCAGCTGCTCAGTAATAAATGTTTAGTGGACTGTATTGGAAGTCTCTTTCCTAGATATCCTTAAAACAGGGCACTCAGTTTCTGGGTCACATGATAAACAAGTTGGAGAACTAGATATTTTCACTTATCCACTCAACCTCTCAAAAATAGAAATTATATACCAAAGAAAAAGAAACTTCAAGTGTCACCATGATTTAGGATACTGAGAATTCAGGCTAAAAATAAATAAGCAAAAAACCAAGCCAATGAACTGACTTCTATATTGAGCTAGCTCATTAAGAAATTCTCCATTTCATCACAAACTACCAGCATTGAGGCTGCACTAGCAGAGCTACATGATCTCACAACAAAACCCAACCCCATACTCTGCTCTACACTTTCTCTTTCTAGTGCTGTGGAGATCCTGGCTCCAGATTTCAGAGTTGGCTTGGGCTGAGACAGCAAGCCAATGCTCCTCTGCAGTGATCTAGACTACAGAAGTTTTCTCAAGCTACAGAGACAATATCTTGGCAGGCAGCAATCTGTGCTGCAAAAGATCTCTGCAGGAGAATCAGGAACAGAAGGAAATAGGCAGAAGATGGGTCTAGGCTGTAAACACAGCTCAACATTGTATCCCATTCCTAACCCTTTCAGAGACTCAAACTACAAAAATCAGTCCAACAGCAGCAGCATGGCAATTCTCTAGACTGTCAGTACCAGGCTAGAGAAGTGAGGAACAGGGCAGGATGCAGTGACAGGACACAGTATGAGTGAGGGTTGTGTGGTATGCCATTAAGCCTGAGGGAGTACTCAGCATAGAGCTGGGGCTATTTTGTACATCCAAAAGTCATTTGGGGAAGAGACCTACTAGGCTGGTGTACCATGACCTGCCCAATGTGGGAAGAGGTCGAGATGCTTTGAGGTTCAGCCCCTAAGGAAACCAATTTGAGAGGAGAGAGAGTTAGAGAGTTGGAAAGTGAGCAATAGGGGAAAATAGAAGGAAAAATGACTGAAATTACCAAAAATTTCAGGAAAAAGAAAACTCAGAAACTTTTAAAATAAGTAAATATTTTTTATGGTGGCAAAAAATTGGAAATTGAAGAGATTCTCCTCAATTGGAGAATGGCTGGAGAAGTTGTGGCACATGATTGTGATGAAGTGTCATTCAGGTGTTTCAGTTGTGTTCGACTTTTTGTGATTGCATTTGGAGTTTTCTTGGCAAAGATACTGGAGTGGGTTGCCATTTCCTTCTCCAGTTAATTTTACAGATGAGGAAACTGAGGAAAACAGAGTTAAGGGACTTGCCCAGGGTCACACAGCTAGTAAGCATCTGAGGCCAGATTTGAACACAGGGAGATGAGTCTTCATAACTTCAGGCCTAGTACTTTATCCACTCCATCAACCAGCTGCCCTATATGATGGAGTACTATATAGCTACCAGAAATGATGATGGATGTGGTTTCAGAAAAACATGGCAAGGCCTATATGAATTGAAGCAAAATGAAATGAGAAGAATCAGGAGATCATTGTGCATAGTAACAGCAACACTGTAACGATGATCAACTATGAAAGACTTGGCTACTTTGATCAATACAATGATACAAGACAATTCCAAAGGACTCATGATGAAAAAATACTATCCATGTCCAGAAAGAGTACTGATAACTCTGAGTTCAAACTGAAGTATAATTTTCTTGCTTTCTTTTCTTTTCTTTTTGCTATTTTTTTGTGTGACATGGCTAATATGGAAATGTTTTGCATGATTTCACATGTATACTTGGTATATTGTTTGTCTTCTAAATGGGTATGGGAGGGATGGGAGGGGAAAAATCCGGAACTTAAATTTTAAAAAGGAAAAAATTGATAAATATTTTTAAAAAGAAAATAAGCAGATAAATAGGCAATACATGAAAACAGAAAAAATATGGCCTTCAGATCTAGCAAAAAAAAAAGAAATAATAATTATTAGAGCAGAATTTATAATCTACACAGAAAAAATAATGGGCACGATGGAAAGACTGTAATTACGATGCCAAGTCTCACCAAAGAAATGAGAGAACATAGATTGGGAAATACAAAGAAGTGAAGGATGATTTAGAAGGGAAGCAAAAGACAATGACATTAAAAGAAAATATGCTTGCTATGCAAGTAAAACATACTGAACTTGAAGAAGGATGTAATGACATAAAGATAATTGGTCTCCCAGAATACAACAGGCCAAAACACCTTAACACCATACTGCAGGAAATAATACAAAAGAAATATCCAGACCTTCTAAACACAGCAAATGAAATGCTAATTGAAAGAATTCAGAGTACTTCCTCCCCCCCCACAAAAAAAAAAAGCCAAGGCAGCAAACTCTAAAACACATAGTAGCTAAATTTAACAATTTACCTCAGAAAGAAGGTCTACAAGCAACAGAAAAATCTTCAAATATAAAGAAAAGGAAATTCGAAAAACACAAGACTATTCTGTACCCACCAGAAAACACAAGAGGGCAAAGAATAATGTTTTCCAAGGAGCAATGGAGCTCAGGATTCAACCCAGGGTAACATGTCCTACAACTCCAAGCTTAACCATAAATGAAAAGAGATGGATATTTAGTAATAAAGAAACATTTGAAACATTCTTAGAAAGAAAAACCAGACATGAAGAGGTTATTTGCTTTTCAAATGCCCAAGACAACAGATATGCAGGAGGGGCGAACAAATGTATAATCCAGGAGAGTAACAGCAACAGAGGGACAGCAGAGAGACCACTAAGAGATGTCTTTCTTTCTAAATGTACACAAAGAAACAAAAGCAGAAGTCAGGTGGAAGTAACAGTTAAGAGGCAGGCCTAGGGCATTATGAAAAGAATCTAGTGACACCTTACCAACAGGTGAATCAATGTTTTTGTAGGACTACATTACAAAACAGGAGGGTAAATGAAAGCGGAAAAGGGGAGTGTGTGATGTGCACAACTGAAATTGAGGGTTAGCAATGAGGACAAGGATACCCTGATGGCATCAGGAAGAGAAGAACTTGCAGTAGAGTAGTTGAAGAGGTGGGGAGAAATATTGAAAAGGGCAAAGGAAGGGAGGGAGGCCTTGCTTTAGTGTGGTAGAAGGGTTCCCAATGATGAAGGGTCCTATGAGTGAAGAAAGAGGTATTCTGTGAAAGGAGATGGGAACCTTTGTTCTCTGGGGGATATGGTTCTTGAAAAGAACCTATGTTGGGAGGAAGGAAGCTGCATATTAAAGGGGTATCTAGCACCTGAGAGAGTGGGAAGGCATGTACTCAGGGAGGAAACTTTGAGACAAATGGAGAAAAGAAGATAACCAAAGGGAGGGTATAGATCAGTGGTAGGCTGCATAATCAGAAACCCAGTAAGGGTGAAAAAGTCCTAAAATGAGGCACTGTTTTCTTGTCACCTGCAGGAACTGTTCTGGAAATGGGCACAATGGAAAAGGGGAATCCTCAGGACATATTTTAAAAGGCAATGACAGAAAATTTCATGAGAGTACAAAATAGATACCTTTGAATTTATGGTTCCATGAGGAACACAGATAGAGAAGAGAGAGAATAGATAATTATAGGGACCAGAAACCAAAGAATGAGGGTATAAAGTAGACAGAAAACGAAAGTAGATAATAAAAAGAGAGAAATCCTCTCTGGAAAGAAGTGCAAAAAAATTAAAATTTAAAAACTAATGAACAAGATTAGTTGAAGAGAAGAAGGGGGAATGTACTTGACTGAGATGAAAAAAAAAATGAAGGGAAGACTTAAATAACCAGACAAACGTAGGAAAGAACAATGAATTAATAAGCAAAACCCCAAAAGAGAAAAAGGTAATGGAGAAAGGGATGGGGGTGAGAGGAAGAGAGCAACTGGGAATAAGGCCACTTGAAAAAAGATAAAGCTAAAGTAAATGGAAGAACGTAGTACTGTGTTTACAACAGAAAATGAAGAAAAATCATAACTTGAAAAAATCCAATAGAAATGGAAGAAAATACAAATATAACTCATAGCTTTAAATGTGAATAGATTAAATAATCCAATAAAACCAAAAAAAATGAGACTGGATAAGAAAAAAACAACTCTACAATCCATAGCTTACAAGAAATACATTTAAAAAACAAAGACATAAACAAAACTGGAGATGGAAAAAAAATTTACTATCCATCAAGTGAATAAAAAAAGCTGGAGTTATAATCATACTATCTGACAAAGCAAAAACAAACATTCCCAAAATAAAAAGGGATAACAAACAAGGAAACCACATTATTGTGAAAGGAAACACAGACAACAAACCAGTATCAGTAATAAATTACATTTTCTAAATTCCTCAGCATTGAAAATAATAAAGGAAACACTATCTGAGCCACAAGAAGATAGACAGTAACACAATAGTGACAGGGGATTTCAATATCTGTTTTGGATAAGTCTAACAGAAAGATAAACAAAATGGAAAATATGAAACTGAACAAATTGTTGGATAAACTATAGTTAAAAGATTTATAGTATCTTCTGAATGGGACTGCAAAAGAATTACATATTTCTCAGCACCATGTAGAATTTTTACAAAAATTAAAAACATATCAGGGCACAAAGATATTGCAAACATATGTAAAAATGCAGAATTAGTTAATACATCCTTTATAGACCAAATGTAATAAAAATAATCACTGGTTCAAGAACCACAAACAAAAGACAAAGACACAAATGGAGAATTAATAATGAAATCCTAAATAATGAGTAGGTCAAGAACAAATCATAGAAGCAATAATTATGTGAATGAAAATGACAATCATGAAAAAACATACCAAAATTTCTGGAATGCAGCTAAAGCAGTCCTCAGGGGAAAGATCATATCTCTATAAACATACATTAACAAAATAGAAAAAAAGAGGATTAATGAACTGAATATACATTTTTTAAAATAAGAAAGCCAACAAATAACCAAATTTAAAATAAGCACAAGAGGAGATATTAAAAATTAGATGAGAAACAGATAAACTCCTAGAAATGATAAATAAAACTAAAAGATGGTTCTCTGAAAAGATAAAATTGATAAATCTTTAGCTAATCTGATTTTAAAAAGAGGGGAGGAAATTAAATCAATAAAAAAGCAAAAGAGGATGATGAAAACAGAACCAGAAGAAATTTTTTAAAAATCAGAACATATTATGCAGTTATATGCAAATGAAACTGAGAACAAAAAACAAATAGAATACCTTAAAAATATAAAACTATCAGAAGGCAAGATAGAAATCTTAAATAATCTAATCTCAGAAAAGGAAATAGATCTAGCTATAAAGGAACTACCAAAACAGAGGTAAATACTTCTGGTCCTGATGGATTCACAGAAGACTACTATCAAACTTTTAAGGAACAATTAGTACCAATATTTCACCAATTATTCTAAAAAAACTGAACAACAAAGAACTCTACCAGAATTCTCTTATGAGACAAGTATAGTACTAATACCAAAATCAGGGAAGGATAATACACAGAAGAAAAACTACAGGCCTTATCATCAATGAACATTTAAACAAAATCCTATCAAACAGACTTCATTTATTCAAGGAATCATTCATTATGATCATTATGATTTATATCATGGATGCAAAGATGGGTTGAACATTGGAAAAATAATCAGCATAATTAGTCATGTTAAAAACCAAAATATCTAAAACCTCATGATGATATCCATAGGTGCAGAAAAAACTTTTGACAAAGAAGAACACTATTATATTAAAAACCCTACAAAGCATAGGCATAGATGAACTTTCTTTTAATAGCATAAAAAGCATCTACCTCAAACCAAAAACAATGATCATGTGCAATTGCAACATACTAGAAACTTTCCCAAGAAATTTAGGAGTGAAGTAAGGATATCCACTCTTTCTCCCATTGGATATAGTTCTGGAAATGCCAGCAACAGGAAGAAGACAGGAGAAAGAAATTAAAGGAATAAATATAGGTAAAGAAGAAATAAAACTATCCATATTTGTTAATGATATGATGATATACTTAGAAAATCTTAGGAAATCAGCAAACATGCTGAGTCAATTAATAGCTTCAGTAAAATTGAAGAGAAAAAACCCATAAGGGTTTTTTTAGGCTATCAACCCTCAAAAATTAACAGCATTTCTATATTATAAAAACAAAACCAAAAAAGTAATAATAGAAAGGGAAATCTCATTCACATAATTACAAAATACATAAAATACCTGAAGCTCAACCTATCAAAGCACACCAAAGACTTCTATAGATTCAATTACAAAGTATTGCTTAAAAAAATAAATAACAATTTAAATCATTGGAGGAATATTCAGCAATAATAGCTAGACCATGCCAATATAATAAAAATAACAATTCTTCCAAAGTTAATTTTCACTTTGGATTCTAAAGAAATCAAATTACCAAAGGGATAATTTATAAAATTTGACAAAATAATAAAATTCATTTGAGAAAAACAAAAGATCTAGAACATTAAGGAAAATGAAGAGAAGTAAGGATAAAGGAGGAATAGCACTCAAATTATATTACAAAGGAGCAGTCATCAAAAATATCTCATCTTGTTTAAAAAATAGAGAGCTAGATCAATGGAACAGACTAGATAAGATAGAATCAGGAAACAATGGAACCCAATGGCCCAGTGTTTGAAAAAGTGGAAAACATAAATTACCTAAGAAAAAAATTATTTGATAAAAACTTCTGGGAAAACTGGAAAGTAGTCTGATAGAAGTTAGGCTTATATCAATACCTTAAATCATATTCCACTAAGTTTGTATACAACCTTAATATTAATGATTAGACTATTAAAAATTGGAAGAGAAACATATCATTTACTTCTCCCACCTAAGGGTAAGAGATATATTCTTAACCAAAACAGGGAGAGATTATAGTAGTAATTTTGTAGTGATTACAAAAAATAAAATAGGTAACTTTGATTACATGAAACTCACAAGTTTCTGCACTGACATTAATGCATCTAGGCTAAGAAGGGAAGTGGTCAAATGGGAAATCTTTATATCAAATTTCTGACACGGGTTTCATATCCAAGACTTACAAACAATTAATAAGAACATATGCATGCATACATATGTACACACAGCACACATATAAAACTCATAGCATAGCCAATTCCCAATGGATAAGTGGTCAAAGGATATCAAACAGTCCTTGAAAGAACTGAAAAGTATTTACAACCACATAAAAGAATGCTTCAAATCATTAATAATAAGAGAAATTAAAACCAAAACAGCCCTGAGGTTTTACTTTACCTCACACCCTGCAAAACTGGCAAAGATGATGAAAAATAGCAATAGTCAATGTTGTAAGGGTTGTGTAATGAAAGGCACACTAATATATTGTTGGCGGAGCTACAAAATGATAACACCACTCTGGAAAGCAATTTCGAATCATACAAATAAACTGACTAAAATGTCCATACCCTTTGAGTCAGATACATATATACATGTATATATATAGATATATAGATAGATATAGATATAGATATAGATATTTGAGATATATATAGATATATATATTTGAGATATATATAGATATATATAGATATCTATATATATCTCAAAATATTTCTAGCTGTACTTTTTGTGATAGCAAAGAACTGGGAACAAAGTAGATGCCCATCAACTGGAGAATGGATAAACAAATTGTGGTACATGCACTATGTTATAAGAAATTATATGGGGGCAGCTAGGTGGCATAGTGGATAGAGCACCAGCCCTGAAGTCAGGAGGCCCTGAGTTCAAATCCAGCCTTAGACCAAACACTTAACACTTACTAGCTGTGTGACTCTGGGCAAGTCACTTAACCCCAACTGCCTAAAAAAAAATTATATGTGTGGCAAATACAGATAAGCATGGAAATGTTTATATGAATTGATATAGAATGAAGTAAGCAGAGCCAATAAATAATTATAACAATGTAAATGGAAAGAATCACACATTCCCAAATCAAAAGCGAATGTGCAGGGAAAACTTTATTATATTATTTGAAAAACCTTATTATTATATCGTTTGAACCTATCTTTTATAATTTATCCCAAGGTTTATGTGTAGGCTATGCTAACCCCAGAGACCCTCCAGAAGAAACAGGGATTACTGCAGGGACTGGTTGGGACCTTACCCAATGCTTGTGTTTTGGGTTACTCCAATAGCTTGTGTTTTAACTTTACTTAAATTTTATTAAATGTATATACTTACCTGCTGATGTACATCTCAAGCAAGGAGACTGTCATTTTTGGAAACTATCTACCTGCAGGCCATTTGACTTGTACCCTTTATTGAACTCAGATCAGGAGGGAGCTGGACACACTTTTTCCTGGCTCTCCCTTCTGCCAAAAATGACTTAATGAAGTTCTTTCTAAAAACCCTTTTTAGGTTTCAAGTTTTGTTCTCAACCAATAAATGTAACAAAATTATAAAGATGAAGCATGATTCAAATGAAGAGATAAGAGAAGATAGCCCTAATCCACCCCTTGTAGAGGTGAGCAGTTTATAGTTGTTACACATAGCACATATTTTCAGATTTTTTTTTCAAAGTATCAATCAGTTGTGCTGATTTTCTTCCTCTTTAAAAGAATACATTTGTTATATAGGCTCACTCTGTGAGAGGGAGTGGTAGAAGGGAAAGGATATTGAGAATAACTATGATGAAGTAAGAAACATAAGATATCAACAAAAACATATTTAAAATGTGCTTATGTTAGGGGGTAAAAAACAGGGCAGTCATTCATGGCTTCATAATGGTTGGATATGATTTGGCCTAAAAACAGATGGATTATAGGATCATGAGATCTAAAGGTAGGAGCCTTTGAAGTCTTCCACTACTACTAACTACTACTACTATTACAACTCCCACTACTACTATGGAAAATATTAACTTTCACTTCTGTAACACTTTCAGGTTTACAAATTGCTTTCCTAATAATAATCTTATAAAGCAGCAGTACAAATATTGTCATTTCCCTTTGAATAGATGTGGAAATTAGGGTGAACAGCTGAATGATTTGTCTAGGGTTACAGAGCTAATAAATCCCCCAGTCAGGACTTAAATCCACATCTTCTAATTCCAAGTCTACAGCTTTTCTCACACACCATAGAGCCTATGGACCCATGGAGATTTACTGACTTCCTATGGTCACAAAGCTAGTTAAGAGGCAAAAGCACAAGGTGAGAAAAGTTTTCTAAGTACTTTACAATACTGATATGACGGATCTGATTCTTTACAAAATAGGGATAAGGGTTTGGCAAATTTTTAAAAGGCTACCCTGGCACCAGATGCAAATGAATACACTGGTCTTACCTTTCATGGAGTTTGGCAGATGCATTGTATACACTGGGTATAACACACTGTGACCTAGTTCCCAATGTCAAGGTCAAAAGGAAATTAATAGGAAGAAAGTATATGGATTAACAGCAGTGAAAGAAGAGAGTAAGAGTGATATGACAGCAGGAAATAAAAGGTAAAGAAAGACTTTCTTCGATAATTTAAATAATTTATCAGATAGGTTTTTGGGCCAAAACCTAATAGTAGTTTAAGCCAAATACTGTAAGTTTCTACTACTAGTAGAAAGAGCATTCAATGCTTAAAAGATATATTGTCTTAAAGAATACATTTGTCTCTGAGAAGAACGTCTGTCAAACAATGTCCATTTACTTTTGTGAAATAACCTAAAAAACTTAAAATCACTCAAAATTTGCCTACATGTACTTAATAAGTGCAGAAAAATAACAAGCAAAAAAAAAAGCTTATATAGCATCCAAAAATTTGTACAGTAACAATTGGAATTGAGTACCTCAGTTTCCTCATCTGTAAAATTTACTGGAGAAGGAAATGGCACACCACTCCAGTATCTTTGTCAAGAAATTCTTAAATGGGGTCATGAAGAATCAGATATGACCGAAATGACTGAACAACAACAAATAAAGTGATTGACTAATCCCTCAACAGACTGGGCCCTTCCATAAAATGGAGGCGGCAGGAGGAACACATCAATGGGAAAAGGAAAGAGGGCCTATAGTGATACATTCCAGGATAAGCAGGCCACAAGGGTGTAGCCTGTTCCAAGGCAAAGAGGTCCCCAGGCACTGAGGGAAGTTTCAAGATAAACCAGCAGCAAAGAAAGCATGATTCTGAAGTTTAAAAAAGTAAGGAATAGAAAAGGAAGCAGGTCAGCGTGGGCCCTTCCACAAAATGGAGAATCCAGGAAGAGCTCACTAATGGGAGAATTGAGGCAGGCCTTGCAAAGGAACTTACTTAGGGACTACAGAAGAAACAGAACAATTAAGGAATCAGGAGGCAATATGGTATAGTAGAATAATCAGTGACCTTGACTCAGAGCACTTCAATTCAAGTCCCACTTCTGTCTTCATTAGTCATGTGACAGTTAGAAAGTCAAAATATCTCTGAAGCAAAATGTTCTTATTTATAAAATAGGGATACATATATTTATTTATTTTTGTTTGTTTGTTTTGTTTTTGGTAAGGCAATTGGGGTTAAGTGACTTACCCAGAATCACACAATTAGTAAATGTTATGTGTCTGAGGCTGGATTTGAACTCAGGTCCTCCTGACTCCAGGGCTGGTGCTCTATCCACTGTGGGATACATATATTTAAACCATCTACCTTGCAAGGTTATTGAGAGGCAAGCAATTTATAAACTGTAAAATGATGAACATATGAGTTGTTATTCAACATAACATCTCTACTGCAGTATTAACTCTCGATTCTTCAATAAGCTATAGAAGTCAAAGAATTTTGAAGTAAAAGAGACCACAGAGATCATCTAGTCTGACAACCTCATTTTTCAAATGAGGAAACTGAGGTCTTTGACAAAAGTCACACAGGCAATAAGAGTACTGGGGCTCAAACCCAGGCCCTCTGATGTCAAATTCTGTGTTCAAATTTAAATTAAATTGCTTCCAGTTGGCCCTTAGCTATCCAAGGCTATGTTAGTGGAGTACAATCTCAGATGAGACTTCAGTCAATCAATAAAGGCTTATCAAGTGTCTACTATGTGCCAGTCACTGTGGTGAGCACAGAGGATACAACAAAATACAAAAGACAGTCCCCAATCTCAAGAAGCTCAATAATGCAGGGGACAATATACAAACAACTATGTATAAACAAGCTATATACAGGATAAAGTGAAAATAATCTTAAAGAAGATTTTAGCCCAGACTTGAAGGAAGATAAGGGGAAGAGATGCAGAAAGAGATAACTGTAGGCATGGTAGACAGCCAATGAAAACAGTCAGAGTAGGAAGATGGTGTGTCCTGTGGGAGGAACAGCAAGGAAGCCAGTGTCACTACATCACAGAGTATGTGGAGAAGGTGTAAGATATAAATAAGACTGGAAAGGTAAAGGGTGAGGGAAAGATTTTTTCTTTATTTATTTTTAGCATTCTTTTTTTTTTAAATTTTGAGTTCCCAATTCTCTCTCTCCCTTCCTCCCCTCCCCCACCCATCAAGAAGGCAAGCAATATATCAATTATACATTAAGTAATGCAAAACATTTCCATATCAGCCATGTTGCAAAAAAAAAACACACACACACAATAAAAAGAAATATTAAAAAATATGTTTCAATCTACAGTCAGGATTCATCAGTTCTCTGTCTCTCTCTGGAGGTAGATATTTTTCATCATGAATTCTTTGGAATTGTTTTGCATCATTGTATTGATCAGAGTAACTAAGTCTTTCACAGCTGATCATCAATGCAATACTGCAGTTACTATGAACAATGTTCTCCTGGTTCTGTTCACTTCACTTTGTATCAGTTCATGTAACACCTTCCCAGATTTTTCTGAAACCATCCTGCTTGTCATTTCTTATAACATAATACTATTCCATCAAAATCCAACCAAAATTGTTCAGCCATAACTGACAGGCAACCCCTCAATTTCCAATTCTTTGCCAACATATAAAAAGCTGCTGTAAATATTTTTGCACATATAGGTCCTTTCCCTTTTCCTTTGATCTCTTTGGGATAGAGGCCCAGTAGAGGTGTTGCTGAGTCAAAAGGTATGCAAAGGTTTTATAGCCCTTTGGGCATAGTTCCAAATCGTTCTCTAGAATGGTTCACAACTCCACCAACAGTGCATTAGTATACCTATTTTTCCACATACCCTCTAGCATTTATTATTTTCCATTTCTGTCATGCTAGCCAATCTGATAGGTGTGAGGTGATACTTTAGAGTTGTTTTAATTTGTATTTCTTTAATCAACAGTGATTTAGAATATTTTTTCATGTCACTACTGACAGCTTTGATTTCTTCTTCTGAAAATTGCCTGTTGGGGCAGCTAGGTGGTGCAATGGATAGAGTACTGGCCCTGGAGTCAGGAGGACCTGAGTTCAAATCCGAACTTAGACCACAGACTTGACACTTAATAGCCACCCTGGGCAAGTCACTTAACCCCAATTGCCTTGCCAAACAACAACAACAACAACAACAACAACAACAACAACAACAACAAAACTGCCTGTTCATATCCTCTGACCATTTATCAATTGAGGAATGGCTTTTATTTTTACAGGTTTGTCTCATTTCTTTATATATTTGAGATATGAAGCCTTTATCAGAGAAACTTGCTATAAAATTTCCCCCCAATTTCCTTTCCTTCTAAATTTGGCTACATTGCTTTTGTTTGTGCAGAAACCATTTAATTTCATATGATCAAAATTATCCATTTTATTTTGTAAAGGGAAGATTGTGAAGGGATTTGAATTCCAAAAAGATGATTTTAAATTTGTTCACAGAAATGCTAGGGAGCCACTGAAATTTATTTAACAGTGGGGCAGTGACATGGTCAGTGCTTTAGGAAGATTACTGATGGCTGAGTGGAAGATAGGCTGGAGTGGGAAGAAACCCAAGGCAAGGAGACCAATTTATGCTTTAAGAGGAAGTGAAGAGGAGCAGGGAGGAGTGCTGGTATTTGCTAAATGCCTAAGTATCATATTACGCTTCACAAACCCTAAGTCAATAGAAGAAGTGAGGCAAAGAGAGGTCAATACATCACTATAATTTCATAAGTAGCAAATGATAATCACAGTTCTAATATCTATTCAGAAGACCCTGCTGCTTCCTTATAGAACATATCTACCAAATATTTAATACCCAAATGTATATTTACATCAAAGTTTAGATGCTTTTAAAATTAGGAAATTCTAGAAAGGCATTCTATAAATTTTAAGCTCATGGAGGCCATAAAAAACAATTTTGGGCATTGCATCAAACATATAAGAACCTAAATTCTCTCTAATGATGAAAAATAGTATTATTTTAAAGTAGTGCTAAAGAAAGATAATTGATAATTTGTCCTCTAAAAATGAATTAACTTTTCATAAATCATTCAGCCATTTAAAGTCAATATAAACTAAAGATACTTATATTATTTTATTAACCCACTGAACTGAATATTTGGGCATAATTCTCATAAACTGGCATAAAATTAGTTCCTTTTCATTTTAGAGCTGCTCAGTCTTAGAATCAGGCTCATATCACATGTCAAAAAATGTCAAAAAGAAGACCTTGGTCATCTTTAGCAACACTTAATTCTAAACTTTTATATTAGGATTGACCTCCTATAGAATATTCTGTTTGAAATTCTTGCTTAATTTAAAAAATCTGTACAATTACCTCAGCACCTATCAAAACATGTCAGTTTGTCAAAATGCATTTTCATCAGATAAGCTGTTCCTGTAATATGTATAAAAATCAATTCAGAGTGTACTATTTCTAATAATATTCCATACCTCTCTTCAAAAACAGATTTTAAATATTTGTTATACATGACACAGGTGAATAAGTTTTCAGAAAAAAAAACTGAATATATCTTGAAGTAATCATCGTATACCATTTCATTTTTAAAAGTCCTATTTATAGCTGACAGAAAAGTAAATTGTAAATGGTTATTAATTGTACTTCACCTGTATTAAGCTAAACTCTAAAAAGAAAGTAAACTTATGAATTTGGATTTATATAACATATACATCTATCAATTGCTTTTATTCAAAACAAGGTATATAATATAAAAAATCATGACAGAATTTAGACAGTATAATCAAATATTATTTGTTAAATATAGGCATCCTGTCAGATACAACAATTCAATAAACAGGATTTCAGCTATGGAATTTTAAAATTAAAGAAAGAATTTGATATATGTTATCTGACAATCTGAACTTATGGAATTTGCCAGTGGTCTAATGCCATCTGGCTCTCTTTCATATTGGCCCAACCACTGGCTCAGGACCAGCAAGGGTCAAGCTAAAAATAGCAGTCAAAAAGGCAGCCAAAGAACATTGCTTCCGAGGACGGAAAATAAATATGGGCACATATATTACAGCAAACAACTTTCCCTACCAAACAGTAGAGGCCTTTTACCTTTCTTTCAAAGGTGAATAAAAAGGGAGTAAAGAAAGTATTTTCTTTGGAATGCAAAGGATAAAAATCAATAATTAAGGACATTCTGCCCTAGCTTTGTATGCAGAAGACTATCACTGTAGTACATTAAATGAAGGATGGTTGATTATTTGTGGCAGATATATTAAATAGGATTCCTACCCAGGTACAGATTTTCCCAAATGACTTCCAAATTACATTCCAACTCTAATCCTTTCAAAATTATTCAACTATAACTGCTACTCTAGAAACTATCAATTCCTAGTATCCAATCTTTGAGAAAGGATTACGTTTTTTAGTCCTCAGATTTACTGCCCTCAATACTACAAGTGTCTACAATTTTGTCCATATGGATACTCTCCCTCCCAGAACAGTTCTCAATATAGATGATCTATGGGTTGTTGTGGGTGCAAAGTCATGCTCCTGCGGACAACTTGGTGACATACATATAGTCTATCACCAGTCCTGTACCTGAAACCTTTCAAGCTTGGTAGAACCTGACATAGAATGCATCTTGCTATCATATCCTTGGAGAAGTCAAGGTCACCTCCATGACAAAACAAGGTCCTAAAAGCTGGCTTTAGGGGAAGATCCAAAATACCAAGGCAAAAATTAATCAATCGACCACTAGCCACTGAAGTACCTTCTATAAGTCCCAGGTACTGTGCTAGGAGCTGGGCAGACAAGTACAACAAGTGATCAATCCCTACTCACAAGGACCTTACATTTTAAACAGGGAGACAATACACACATATATATAAAATATATGCATGCATATGACATATGTACATATATTCACATACATACAAATATACACATATATACATACATTATACAGCATAAATATAAAGTTAATGTATACAAAGTAGTTAAATACAAGGGCATTAGCAGCTGGAGAGATAAGGAAAGGCTTGATGCAGAAGAAGGTGCTTGAGCCACACTTTATAGGAACAAAGGAACTCTACGGGGGAAGAAGTAAGGAGGGATTCTAGTGCAAAGGACAAAATATGGGGAACACCCACATGCAGGGAGAATGATATGGATGATTAGCCAGTAAAAGATACTGAAAAGGAGTAGTCAGAAAGGTAGGAAAAGTAAAGGGAAAAGTAGTGTCACAAAAACCCAATGAGGAAAGAGTAAGTATCCAGAAAGAGAAGACGTTCAAAACATACTACTTACCTCCTGTCAGAGAAGCGAAAGACTCGAAAGTGCAGACTGAGACAAATTTTTTTTGTTTTCCTTTTCCTTTTTCTTTAGTTCTCAGCTTGGTGTGGGGGTGGGGAGGGAGGCGTAGGGAGCATAGTAAGAAGGTGAATTTTTGCTGACTAAAAAATTATGTATAATTAAAATTATGCCAGAAGAAATCTATTCCAAAAAGCTGAAAAAATACTTGGTCACACACAAGGATCATCTATAAATTTTCAAACAAGTTGAAAATGAAAGCACTAAGTGTGGGGTCAAGCTAATGACATCACAGAACTACCCTAGAACACTTGTGCGATGAGGAAGACAGCTAAGCTTTGGGTAACCAAGTCATTAGTGGAAATGGGAGTTGAGATCAGAATTCTCAAGGCCACTGCTGAGCACCATGTCCTGTACATAGTAGAAATTCAATAAATGGTGGGTAAATTGAACTGTGGTTGAGAGAATCCCAATAACAAAGTAAATTTAATCTATTTAAAATATTGACCCTTGGATTTATATGCTTATATCAGGATTAAAAAAAACAACATCACCTCTAACACTCAAACACCCACAACTGATAACACCCTTCATGCAGCTAATATACCTGCCATGTGTTGACCCTTTTGCTCTAGTTGCTTTGTTGTTTCATTTGGAAATAATAAGGGCCAATTCTTTCAATTATCCATTTACCAATTCAAATGATATACATTATTCTAATGTCTTACTTGCTGACTCAAACTATTCTACTAAAAATTAGTTTAATAATTAACAAGAGCAACACATATAAACTACTTGTATTCTATAATGAATAAATTACCAAAACAAATGTTTAAATCTTTGCTCTTTATAAATCAATGTGATGTGACTAAGCAAAAAGTCTTAAATGACTAACTCATGGCCTCAAGTTGTATAAGATATCCATTTATAGTATTTTGGTTACATATGAATGTAAATGATATGCAAGGGTACAAGTAGAATTTTCTTAAAATAACATCCTCTGTTACCATGAAAATCATCCATGAATCTAATTTCACTTTCATATTCAAGGCAATAAAATGGGATATCAGAATATAATATGACTATGAGGCTTTCATGTAAAATAGGATTCTTGGAGTTTAAGACTATCTCAACAAATTCTAGGTTCTAATAAAGACAGAAATCAAAGTTCATACTTAACAACACATGATAATTCATTCTTTGGCAAATTGAAAGTTTCCAACCTTAAGTTAAAAAATATTGAGATCCTTTTTTTTAAAAAAGTTACCAAGGAATATTTTTTAAAATTTATCCTTCAATGTAGATTTCTATAAAAACAAAAACCTGTGTTTTTCTGAGTTCTGTGGTTCCTTTCAGCCCTAAACTTCTATAACTCTGTAACTGTGTGTCTATCCTGTATACTCCATCACTCTTGTCACTCTTAACTTTTTACATTTGGGTCAACAAATGACAAAACTATCTTAAGATGGAAGCTACTGGCTGAGAAACCAAACCAAAGAAAAGCATGTGTTAAGAGAGCTCTAAGTGTGATTCTGCCAAGTACTTTTAATTCTTTTCTTATTGTTTCAGTTTATAAAATCAACAACAAAACATAACTTAGTTTTCCTCAGAAGCAACAGTTCCTCTCTGGAGACTAAAGATTATATAAAAGAATCATAAAACTTGAACATATTTCTATTCCAATTTTTTTTTCCTGAAGCAAGCTGGCTTCCATTGATGAATGCCTTAAGAAACAGGAGTTTCTGATATGTAGATGGAAATTCAATAAATGAATGAATGAATGAATGAATGAATGAATGAATGAATAAATATTAAGCACTTAGTTTGTGTAAGTCACTAGAGACATAAAGATAAAACGAAACAGTCCCTGAACTCAAGGTTCTTTGCTTTACTGGAAGAGTAAGGAGGGGTAGAAAAAGATACTTCAAGCAAACATATATGTATATAAAGTACATATAATGTAATTCTGAAGTAGAGATAACAAAAACAACTCTTCCTATAGGAAGTAGCACTTAAGTTACACCTTGAAGGAAGCTATGGACTCTTTGAGGCAGTGATAGGTTTTCCAGGCATGGAGAATAGAGGTGGAATGTGTTTTACAGAGAACAGCTCATAGACAAATTTGACTGGAACTTAGAATTCATTAGAGGGAGTAATATGAAATAAGACTGGAAAGGTAGGTATGTGCTATATTGTTAAGGGCTTTAAAGGTTAAGCTGTCTTTAGTCTGTCTTAAAGACCAGCTATCACAAGACTAGCAAAAGAATTGCAATATCAAGGGCAGGTAGGTGGCGCAGTGGATAGAGCTCTGGCCTTAGAGTCAGGAGGACCTGAGTTCAAATTTGACCTCAGACACTTGACACTTACTAGCTGTGTGACTCTGGGCAAGTCACTTAACCCTGACTGCCTCACAAACAAAAAATTGCAATATCCCCTACTTAGATTATAAACAATGGATTCGATGGATCCTTCTGCTAAATTCTAATAACTGTTAAGAGATCCAAAAATATTATGACATAAATCATATAATAAAATAATCTTCAGAATTAGAAGAGGCTTCTTAGGACCTACAATCTAAACCAAAACTGAATAAGATTCCCTTCTAAAATTTCAATATTTTATTGGGTTTTAAACTAATTTGTTAAAAAAAAAAAGTAACACCTTACATTGAGTTTGAAAGAATAACTGACTGACAACAAGGAAGATGGAAATTTGCTAGCGAAATTTTAACAAAAATCTTTGCACACAGTCTGTGCATGAGATTGAAAATGAGCATCAAGATATAGTAAGTACAGCCACCAATACAGTTCTCCCATTTGGATCTACCAATATTTGTTAAGATCTCTCTTTTTTTTCATCTTCATCCCATACTTTAAAATACTATATGCTGTACCATTTGGTGTATATATGTTTAATAATGATATTACTTCATTGTCTACAGTGCCTTTTAGCAGGATGCAGTTTCCTTCCTTATCTCTTTTGATAAGATCTATTTTTGCTTTTGCTTTGTCTGAGATCAGGATCACTACCCCAGCTTTTTTTACTTTAGCTGAAGCATAATATATTCTACTCCAGCCTTTTACCTTTACCCTATGTGTGTCCCTCTGTTTCAAATGTGCTTCCTGTAAATAACATATTGTAGGATTACAGTTTTTAATCCATTCTGCTATCAGCTTCCATTTTATGAGAGGGCTAATCCCATTGATCCCATTGTGTGATGACTAAGTCCATAGACTTAGCCGTTCTCAGCAATGCAAGGATCTAAGACAACTTCATAGTTCTCAGGATGGAAAATGCTATCCACATTCAAAGAAACTATGGAGTTTGAATGCAGATAGAAGGATACTATTTGCTATTTTTTTCTTCTGCTTTGTTTTGTTTCCTCTTTCTGGTGGTTCGTCCTATTGGTTCTAATTCTTCTAATGCGAAAATATGTTTAATAGGAATGTATATGTATAGCCTGTGTCAGATTGCACAATGTCTTGGGGAGGGAGGAGGGAAGAGAGGGGAAGAAAAATTTTAAAACTAAAAAGCTTATGGAAGTGATTGTTGATAAATCAACATAAATTAATAAAAAAAAGAAAAAGAAAGTGGGGAACTTCTGGTGCCAAGATGGCAAAGTGAGGAAGAAACCCTATGAAGTCCTCCCAAATTCCCCTCCAAAGAACTAGAACACCTCCTCAAAATTAATCTAGCAGCGGGGATGCAAGGAAAGTCTATCTCTCCTGGGTAGGAGGGGAGTAAGGTACAACAGCAGCACCTGCAGTAGGGCTCCTAGTCTGGGGCAATCCACCACAAGGCCCCACCCTCTTGCAAGCTAGCAGCCACCTAACCCAGCTAACAGTTTGTACTTCAAAGCAAGGCCCCACCCCAGTGACCCCAACCCCAGCACAAGCCACAGCAAGGCCTTAACCCCATTGCTCACCAGTAGTGAAGCCCTGCCCTGGGGCTGGCTAACAATGAGACCCCCACCCCCACCCCAGGTCTCACCAGAGAGACCCTGTTTTCACAGCAACCCAGCAGCAGAGGCCTTGGGCAGATCAGCAACAAAATTACTCCTCCAGGGTCCACTAGCAGAGAGGCCTTGTCACCATAACAACCCAGCAGCAGGGCCCCTCCCCTGGGGCAGGTCAGCAACAAGATCCCTCCTCCACGGCCAACCACCAGAAAGACTCTTACCATAGGCAACCCAGCAGCAAGGCCACAGTCCTAGAGCAGGCCAGCAGCTAAACCCCACACTAGGAGAGGCCAATAGGGAGGCCCCATCCACCCAGTACAAGCCAGGAGGGAAGCCTTCTACCCTCCAGAGACAGCAACCAGCCAAGCCCTGAAGCCCAGTGAAAACAAACAATAAGACCCAGAGCCCTAGCACAAAAAACTTGGGACAATGCAGGACCAGAGCCCAACTCTCACATAAAAACACCAAATCACAAAAAAGGCAGAAAAAATTAGCAAAAAAAAAAAAAAAAGAATTTGGCTATAGAAAGTTACTATGGTGGTAGGGAGGATCAAGGCATAAAATTAGAAGAGGACAATAATATCAAAATGACTACATGTGAAGCCTCAAAGAAAAATGTAATTTGGTCTTAAGCCCAAAAGGAAGTCCTGGGAGAGCTTTAAAAGGATTTTAAAAAGCAAATATGAGAAATAGAAGAAAAATTGGGAAAATAAATGAGAGTAATGCAAGAGAACCATAAGAAAAAGAGCCAACAGCACAGGAAAAGATATACAAAAATTTACTGAGGAAAATAACTCCCTAAAAAACAGAATTGGCCAAATGGAAAAGGAAATACAAAAGCTCACTGAAGAAAATAGTTCATTAAAAATTAAAATTGAACAAGTGGGAACTAATGACTCTAAGAGACATCAAGAAATGATAAAACAAAATCAAAAAAGTAAAAAAAAAAAAAAGAAGAAAATATGAAATTTCTTACTGGAAAAACAAATGACCTAGAAAATAGATCCAGGAGAGATAATTAGAATTACTGGACTACCTGAAAGCCATGATAAAAAAAAAAAAAGGCCTGGATCTTTCAAGAAATTATTAAAGAAAACTGCCCTGATATATTAGAACCAGAGTACAAAAAAAAGAAGTTGAAAGGATCCACTGATCACAGCCTAAAAGAGATCCCAAAAGAAAACTCCCAGGAACATCACAGCCATGTTCCAGAGTTTATAGATCAAGGAGAAAATATTGCAAGCAGCCAAATAGAAACAATTCAAATATTGTGGAGCTACAATCAGAATTACACAGGATTTTGCAGTTTCTACATTAGAGAACTGCAGGCCTTGAAATATGATATACCAGAAGGCAAAGGAGTTAGTATTACAACCAAAAAACATTTACCTAGCAAAACTGAATATAATCTTTCGGGGGAAAAAAATGGACATTTAACAAAATAGAGGACTTCAAGCATTTGTAATTAAAAGACCAGAGCTGAATAAAAAATTTGACCTCTAAATATAAGACTCAAGGGAAACATAAAAAGGTTAAAAATAAACAAAAAAGAGAAAACATAAGAAATTCGATAAAGTTAAACTTTATGTTTCTATATGGCAATATAATATTTGTAACTCAACAACTTTATTACTATAAGAGAAATTACAAGGAGTATATGGAGACAGAGGGTGTGGATATAAGGTGATTTTGATGGGATGATACCCCAAAAAACAAAATGAAAGGGTGAGTAAGAAAATTGCACTAGAAGAAGGAAGGGTGAGATTGAATGGGTAAATTATCCTTCATAAGGGAAGCACTAATGAGCTATTATAATGGAGGGGAAGATTGAGGGGAAAGATGGCAGGCAAAACTAAACCTTACTTTCACCAAAACTGGCTCAAAAAAATAACATACACACCCAGTTGGATATAGAATCTATTTTACCCTATAAGGAAGTAAAATCAGAGGGGCACAGGGGAAGGGGAGACTGATAAAAGAGAGGGTATATTGGGGAAGGTGGTGATCAGAAGTAAAACACTTGTGAGGAGGGAAAGAGTTGAGGGTAAGAGAGAAAGAGAGGGATAAACAAGTGAAAAATAGCATAGAGGGAAGTACACAGTTATCACAACTATAAATGTGAATGGGATGAACTCACCCATAAAATGTAAGTGAATAGCAGAATGGTTTAAAAACAAAAATCATACAATATGTTGTTTACAAGAAACACATTTGAAGCAGAGAGATACATATGGGGTAAAAGTAAGGAGCTGGAGCAGAATCTATCATGCTTCAGCCGAAGCAAAGAAAGCAGGGGTAGCAATCAGGATCAGACAGAGCAAAGGCAAAAAATAGATCTAATTAAAAGAGAAAAAGAAGGAAATTATCTCACTGAAAGGTACCAGACAATGAAGTCATATCAATACTAAACACATATGCACCAAATGGCATAGCATCTAAATTTCTGAGAGAGAAGTTGAATGAGTTACAAAATGAAATTGATAATAAAACTATACTAGTGGAAGATCTCAATTTCCCCTTTCAAAACTAGATAAATCTAACCAAAAAATAAACACGATCTTAAGAAGTTAAGGAGGTGAATAAAATTCTGGAAAAGTAAGATATAATAGATCTCTGGAGAAAACTGAAGGGAATAGAAAGGAATATACCTGTTTCTCAGCAGTACACAGCACCTGCACAAAAACTGGCCACAAATTAGGACATAAAAATCTCCCAACCAGAAATACAGAAATAGTAAATGCATCCTTTTCAGATCATATTGCAATGAAAGTTACATTCAATAATGGACAATAGAAAGAGAGATTAAAATTGATTGGGAATTAAATCATCTAATCCTAAAAACAAGTTGGTCAAAGAACAAATCATAGAAATAACTGATAATTTTATTAAAGAAAATAATAACAATGAAATGACATACCAAAATTTATGGGATGCAGCCAAAGTGGTACTTAGGGGAAAATTTATATCTCTAATTGCTTATATCAAAAAAATATAGATAAAGATCAATGAATTGAGCATGCAACTAGAAAAAAAAACAAATTAAAAATTCCCAATTAAACACCAAATTGGAAATCCTGAAAATCAAAGGAGAGATTAATGAAACTGAAAGTAAGAAAACCTTTGAACTAATAAATAAAACTAGAAGCTGTTTTTATGGGGAAAAAAACAATAAAACAGATAAATTAACAGTTAATTTGATTAAAAAAAGGAAAGAAAGCCAAATTACGAGTATCAAAAATAAAAGGGGTGAATTCATCACCAATAAAAGGAAATTAAGACAACTGGTAGGAGCTATTTTGCTCAATTATATGCCTATAAATTTGACAATCTAAATGAAATGGATGAACATCTAGAAAAATATAAACTGCACAGATTAGGAGAAGAAGAAGTAAAATACTTAAATAACTCAATCTTAGAAAAGGAAATTGAATAAGCCATCAATGAACTTACTTCCTCAGAAAAAATCACCAGCACCTGATGGATTCACAAGCGAATTCTACCAAACATTTAAAGAACAAATAATCCCAATATTATATAAACTATTTGGAAAAATAGGTGAAGAAGTCCTACCAAATTCCTTTTACGACACAAATATGATGCTGATACCCAAAACAGAGAAAGAAAATTATAGACCAATTTCTCTAATGAATATTGATGTAAAAATTCTAAATAAAATACTAGTAAAGAGATTACAGCAATATATCACAACGATCATATACTATAACCAGGTCTGATTCATACTAGGAATGCAGAGCTATTTCAATATCAGGAAAACCATTAGCCTACTGACCATATCAATAACAAAACCAACATAAATCATATGATTATCTCAATAGATGTAAAAAAAAAAGCCTTTGACAAAATATAGCATCCATTCCTATTAAAAAACACTAGTGAGCATAGGAATAAATGGAGCTTACCTTAAAATGATAAGTAATATTTATCTAAAACCATTAGCAAGCATTATCTGTAATGGGAATATGCTAGAAACCTTCCAAATACAATTGGGGTAAAGCAAGGATGCCCATTATCACCTCTATAATTTAATATTATACTAGAAATGTTAGCTATAGCAATAAGAGAAAAAAAAAGGAATTAGAATAGGCAATGAGGAAACAAAACTATCACTCTTTGCAGATGATATGTTATACTTAGAAAATTCTAGATAATCAAGTAAAAAACTACTTGAAATTATTAAGAAGTTTAGCAAAGTTGCAGGATTAAAAATAAACCCACATAAATCATCAGCATTTCTATATATTATCAACAAAGTCCAGCAATAAGATATAGAAAGAGTAATTCCATCTAAAATAACTGTAGACAATATAAAATACTTGGAAGTCTATCTGCCAAGAAAAACCCAAGAATGATATGAACACAACCATAAAAACACTTCACATAAATAAAGTTAGATCTAAACAACTGGAAAAAATATTAATTGCTCATGGGTAGGCCAAGTCAATATAATAAAAATAACAATTATACCTAAATTAATCTATTCAGTGCCATACCAAACTATCAAAAATTATTTTATAGAGCTAGAAAAATAATAACAGATATCATCTGGAAGAACAAAAGGTCAAGGATATCAAGGGAATTAATAAAAAAAAGTACAAATAAAAAGGTGGTCTAGCCATATCAGATCTCAAACTGCATTATAAAGTGGTAATTATCAAAAAATTCTGGTACCAGCCATGAAATAGAGTAGTGGATTAGTGGAACAGATTAGGTACAAATTACAATAGAGTAAATGACTATCGTAATCTAGTATATGATAAACCCAAAGATTCAAGCTTTTGGAACAAAAACACATTATCTGACTGGGAAAACTAGAAAACAGTATGGAGAAATTAAGTATAAACCAATGACTCACCACCTACCAAGATAAGGTCAAAATGGGCATATGATTTACACATAAAGGCTGATACCATAAGCAAATTAAGACAGCATGGAATAGTTTATCCATCAGATTTATGGATAAGGGAAGAATTTAGAACCAAAGAAGATATAGAGAGCATTACAAAATGTAAAATAATGTTGATTATATAAAATTAAAAAGTTTTTGCAAAAACAAAATCAATGCAACCAAAATTATAAGGAAAGCAGAAAACTAGAGGAAATTTTTTGCAATAAGTATCTCTGATAAAGGTCTCATTTCTCAAATATATAGAGAACTGAGTCAAATTTATAAAAATATAAGTAATTCCCCAATTGACAAAAGGTCAAAGGGTATAAACAGGCAATTTTCAGACAAAAAAATCAAAGCTATCTATAGTTATATGACAAAATGCTCTAAATCACTATAGATCAGAGAAATGCACATTGAAACAACTTTGAGGTATCACTTCACACCTATCAGAGTGGATAACATGACAAAAAAGGAAAATGTTGGATACTGGAGGAGATGGAGGGAAACTGAGACACTAATGCACTATTGGTGGAGTTATGAACTTGATCTAACCATTCTAGAGAGCAATTTGGAACTATACCCCAAAGGCTATCAAACAATACCACAGCTAGGTCTATATCCCAAAGACATCCAAAAAAAAGGAAAAGGACCTATTTGTAAACAAATATTTAAATCAGCTCTTTTTGTGGCAGCTAAGAATTGGAAATCAAAGGGATGCCCATCAATTGGGGAATAGCTAAACAAACTGTGGTATCTGATTGTAATGGAATATTATTGTGCTGTAAGAAATAATTTGCGGAGGCAGCTAGGTAGCACAGTGGATAGAGCACCGGCCTTGAAGTCAGGAGGACCTGAGTTCAAATCTGGCCTCAGATCAAACACTTGACACCTACTAGCTGTGTGACCCTGGACAAGTCACTTAATCCCAATTGCCTTATAAAAAAAAAATACACAAGATGATTTCAGAAAGATCTGGAAAGATGTAAATGAAGTGATGCATAGTGAAGTGAACAGAACCAGGAGAATGTTGTATACAGCAACAGCAATATTGCTCAATAACAGCAATATTGTTCGATGAAGAACTGTGAATGACTTAGCTATTCTTAACAATACAATGATCTAAGACAATCCCAAAGGACTGATGTTGAAGCATACCATTCTCCTCCAGAGAAACAACTGATATTGACTGAATACAGACTGAAGCATGCTATTTTTCACTTTCTTTTTTTCTTTTTTTTCTTTTATTTGAATGTTCTTATACAAAATGACTAACATGGAAATGTTTTACATAATTGCACATGTATAACCTATATCTTACTGCTTATCATCTCAGGAAGGGGAAAGGTCAGGGAGTGAGGAAGGGATGAAATTAGGAACTAAAACTTTAAATAAAATGTTAAAAAAAATTGGGAAAAAAAGAAAGTGGAAATTTTAATGATAACTGGACAAGGTCCAGGAAGAATTGGGAGGAGATTGAAAAGGTACCAGAATTAGTCTTATCAAGGAGGGAGTACCTCATTCTGAGAGTCCAGAGGGAAGGAAAAGTGGATATATGAAAAAACAGAGGCTTTAAGGTATCCTGGAAATGAAATAAGGGAGCTCATAATGGCTAGTCTGGATTTTCTCAGGAAAGCAAAGTTTTTTTTGGACTTGGAGATGAGGAGAGCCTGAGGAATGAGGTGAATACTGTCATCAATGACTAAGGGATAATCAATAAAACATGAATAAAAGGACTGTCATGTGGCATTGAAGGTTCAGTTGAGGTCAGATAGTATAAATCAGTTACAGATCTAATAGTGTAGTTTCCCGTCTACAGCAGTGTTCTACTACCTGGGACTAAGCATAGGAATGGTAGAGATTACCCAGTGATAGAGACTGATAATTTTGGAACAGCAGAAAGACAAGTGAACAAGGGACTAAAATGTGAAAAGAAAAATTAGCAACTATGGCATCAAAATAGATGAGTGGGAAATAAGACCAGAAGAGAGGTAATGGACTGGGAAAACAGAGAAGGATCAAGGAATCTTAGAACCTAATTTGTACCAAAGAGTAGGTTCAGGAGGAATAAGTTAGTGGGCCAAATGAAGACAAATAAAGTTAGGACCAGTGAGGGGAAATGCATAATCCAAAGTATTGAAGGCTAGGGAGTTCTGAGTGTTAGTGCAGTTTTAGGGTATAAGTCCTGTAGAAAATGGATACAAGGGGAAGAGGAAGGTATCAGCACTAGAGGACTTAGGGAATTGAGGGCTCAGGAGTTTATAAGGGTCACTGATACCAATACTCAAGTCACCAAGGAAGGCAGAAAGAAAGAAAGCTTCAAATTTCTGTCACTTGGATAATTCATTTTTTTATTCATTTTCTTAAATAAATTCTGCAAATGGAGAACTTCATACACAGAAAAGAATTGTAACATATCATTGTTCTGTGACTGTTTTACCATCATCTTTCTTTTCTCCAGGTCATATTTTCAAGAAGATGCTGATGAGTAGCAAAAAAGGGGGAAAATCAGTAGGAACCAAAAGGTTATCAAAAAACAATACATCGATCCTTGATTAAGACAGATATGACTATAAACTAACAACCAATAAGTTTCTATGTGAAAGCAAATACTTCGCATAAGACTATGGTTTTTTTTAGGAGGGAACAAAAATGATTAATATAATAATTCCTTGCTGATTTTCTCATGTCTAACAGAACACCATATAAATGTAAATGAATTTAATTACATATGCTGTCACCATGGTCCAATATCTCTGAAAAGCAAATGTGTCTTACTGCCAGATAACAATTATTTTCTTTGATTGAAATGAGCCACTTAAAGTGGAAAAAAATTCTTGGTTCCAAAATACATAATAAGCCACTTTCTTCTAAATATTTGGCATTACAAAATCATCTCAGGGAGGGGGAAGGACCTCATTCTCTGAGATTTCAACATACATAGAGTATGCCAGGAACTTCCTATTTGTCAATCTTCTCAACTGACCTACATCTCATAATACGTCAGCCTACCAGAAGGAAGGTTTTGAATAAATGAATGAATGTTTTTCTATAATTTCACCATCATTTATAACTGTTACCTCTTCATCTGATAGGACTTTTCCAGTCCATCCACCCTTTCATTCTTGGTTCCCAAGTCCATCATCCTTGCTCTAGCATCACTTTCTACTATTGATAGTCTTGACTTTACTGTTGATCAGCTGAACATATGCATTTTCTACTCTTTATTCTCCTGTCCCTTGTTTTATTATTCATCCAACTCTTGTGTTACTACCATCATGCACTTCTCCACTTCTCATATCACTGAACACTCTGGGAAAAGTCACATCACTATGGCAAATAGGTCCACTACAAATTTAGGTTATTTTTAAAAAAAATATTACGTTTAACATTTTTTTTAAATTTTGACTTCCAAATTCTTTCCCTCTCTCCCACTGCTCCCCAATATATGAGCAAGCAACATAATATCAATTATACATGTAAAATCACACAAGACATATTTCCAAATTAGCATGTTGCCAAAAAAAGCAAAAAAAAAATGAAAAAATTATACTTCAATTTGTACTCAGAATTCATCAGTTCTCCCTCTGAAGATGGATAGTATTTTTTCATCATGAATCCTCTGGAACTATCTTGGATCACTTGGACCAGAGTAGCTGTCTTTCACAGTTGATCATCAATACCATATTGCTGTTACTGTGTGTACAATAATCTCCTGGTTCTGCTCTCTTCACTCTGCATCATAAATTTAGGTTATTTAATCTCAAGTAGATACAACTCCTGTACAGCAACCCTTCCAATCTTGGTTAATAGATTCTATATAGTAATCTCTAAAGTGTCTCTTTTATACTTTATCTTTTCTCCTCAAGCCACCTCAGCAGAGGATCTTGCCTCATACTTTACAATAGATAGATAGATAGATAGATAGACAGATAGATAGACAGACAGACAGACAGATAGATGTCATCATTAGCTCCCCTTTCTTTCCTACCACATATCTTAAAACCCTTGTTCATAATCACCCCTATCTTGTTATCTCCATCTTTGCTAAATACACTCTCTGAGGAAAAGGTGATCCATTTCCTTGCCAAGTTCAACCCTTCTACTCGTGCTTTTGTTCCTATCCATCCCTTCATCTCTACTCCATAAGCTTGTCCCATCAATCATTCCCTTATTTCTCTCAGATTCAAACTCTCTTTATTCAGTGGCTCCTTTCCTGCTCCTGATAAACATACCTATATCTCTCCTTAAAAAGCTTCACTTGACCTTGCTATCCCCTCAAATTATTGTCCTATAGGCTGCATGGGGCCATAGCAACAAAACTGGCTTTAAAGAACTTGGATTTAAAGTCTTCCTTTGACAATTAAGACCTGGTGAGGCCTAGGATGAAACACATAACTGCTCTGGGACTAAGTATGCTCTTCAGAAAACATGGGATTAGAACTAGATGGCCATTAAGGTCCCTTCCAGTTTTAAATCTATGACATTACTTCCTTTCACAGCCTAGAAATACCTAGAAAAGGTTTTCTATACTCATTGCCTTCATTTTCTCATGTCCCTCTAATTTTTTTCTCAATAAATTTTCTTTTAAAAAATTTAATTTTAGTAATTTCCCAATATATCCCCCCAATAAACTCTGATGCCTTCCTTGGAACAGTTAATCAAGAACAACCATGTGATCTTTGGCAATTCACTTCCCCTCTCTGAACCTGTTTCCTCATATGTAAAATTAAAGGGTTAGACTAAACAATCTCGGAAGTCCCTTCCAGTCGTACAGCCATGATCCTACATCTATACTCCTACCGACTGTGTAGACTTTTGTGTCACTGGTCCTCCTATCTGCCTAACAGCTCCCTGTAAGTTTCCTCTAATAGATCATCTTCCATCTCCCATTCAGTAAGCATGAGTGTTTCTCCAAACTCAGTCCTATGTCCTTTTCTTTTTTTCTCTTCTACCCTCTTTCAATTAGGGATTCTATAGATTCCATGGATTTATCATTACTACACAGATGACTTCTAAATCAATACATTCAGCCCTATATATTCCCCCAGACTCCAGTACTCCATTGCCAACTGTCTGTTGGACATCCCCAAACAGATCTGGACTGACACTGATATCTCAAACTCAATGTGTCCAAAATGGAACTCATATTTTCCTCCAAATTTTTGCCTCTTCCAAGCTTCTCTATTTCTGTGGAGATCAGAACTATCCTTACAGTCATTCAGGTTTACAACCTTGCAGTCATCCTCAATTCTTTGTTCTCCTCCATATTTTATATCCATTCAATTACTAAGTATTATTGATTCTAACTCCACAACATCTCATTACTCTGGGTACAACTTTTAACACCTCTCATCTAACCTATTACAATAACCTCCTAATTGATCTCTCTGCTTTCAGAATCTTTCCTTCTTCAATCCATCCTCCACATAGCTTCTCTGCTGACATTACTAAAACACAGATCTCACCACATAAACATCCTACTCTAAATCTCTGTTAGTCCCCTACTCCCTCTAACAACTAAATACAAACTCATCAGTCTGGCATTTAAAATGCTTCAACTCTGGCTCCCATCTACCTTTCTTACTTCATACTACTTACCTTTGGGCATTGTATTTTCCAGCCAAATTGTCAAGTTAATTGTTGCTTGAACTGAATATGCCATTCCTCATCTTTGTAACTAAACAAGGCTATCCTCCACACCTGCAAAGCACTGTCTCCTCTCCTCTGCCCCTTAGAATCCCTAGCCTTGCCAGGCTCAGCTCAGGTATCACTACTACCCTATCCTGAGGTGTTCCATGATCTTCACCCTGCCCTTCACCAAGCTGTTACTACACTCACCCTCCTAAAAGTTCTTGGAATTTATTTATCTATTTATATTCTGTATTCCCCTCTTAACTGTAGGCCTATGTAGACGCCAAGTTCCTTGAAGGTAAATAGTGTTTTATTTTTGTCCTTATATTCCCAATACCTAGCACCATAACTTGTTCATACTAAATGTTTAATGTTTGCTGAACTGAACTGAAATAGTTCTTTTCATGGTATGTTGTTCAAAATTACTTTTTTACCCCAGACTAATCCACAACAATCTCTTAATCATTACCTTCCTATAGCTTACTCCAATATCATCCTATCTTTTCCCCTATAAAAGGTGAAAATGGCTTACTATTTGTTTAAAATAAGAAGTCTTTTTATTGCTCTAATATTCTCCATCACTAAGGTAAAATATTCTGGTAAATAAAGAATAAATCCCCCCCCCTTTTTTTAAAGCAACACATGTTCCTTGTTATTTTAACAATTAACAAGAACTACTGGCTAGAAGTGCTATGGTAGTAGGCCAGCCAAAGTAGATTATATCAACATACTTCTCACACATAAGATTATATAACTGTGTTGAAAGTTGTTGGGATTGTATGTAAGCAATAGTTTTTGCATATTCATTGCAAGCAATGAATGGAAGTTTGGTTGTTTTTTTTTTTAAGTTCTACAAGAAAGACCTTCCAACGAACTTTAGTCTCTCTTCTAACATATATCCTTCCCCCCCCCAAAAAAAGCAATAAAACATGTTTTCCCCAGTGAATTATTATATTTTGTCCTTAAAAATAAATATGTATGTGATACCTATAATGGAATTTAAAGGAATACATTTATCTAAGTGCTGTGTGGTATAAAGAATTTGGCGTCAGAGTCCATGGATTTGAATACTGGCCCAGGTATTTGTTTCCTACCTTGTGTGACCTTGGGCAAGGCAAAATATTTAACCTCTCTGGACCTCAATTTTCTCATATGTAAAATGAAGGGGGCTAAATTTGTTTACTTGTAAGGTCCTTTCTAGTTATAAATTTATCAGCCTATAAAGCTTGTTTGTAACAATATTTTCTGAGCTGAAAAGTCATCACTAAATAAAAGTAAAATCTAGTCATAACAAACTCCAAGAGACGTACAAATTATTTTGCTGTCATGGAATTTTGTTAAAATGAATACATTATTAAAATCTCATTCTCACTCTGTAGAATCCAGAGATAAAACAAGCTGATGTCAAGATTCTCTAGAGTAAGGGCAATTCTCTAGAGTAAATGTAATCCTCACTTAAATTTCTAGATCTTTAGATGTGTGGTTTGGGTAGGAAGTTTTAATAGTTTTTATTTGAGTTGTTAGAAAGTAAGAGGTAGAGACAGATGTAGAAGATGTAGGTAGGACCAAAAAAAAAACAAAAAACTGTAAAGCGTTTAGATTCAGTTCAGATTTCCTCTCCTTGACTACAATACATTTAGCCAACACATTTCTTACATTGCAAAGTCCTATTCTAATATCTCACTACAGAGGTGAAACTAGGTTCCTAAAGACTAAATACTAGCAGAATACAATCTCTGGCCATTCAATACAATTCAACAAACAATTATCGTGTGCTTTCAATGTACTGGGAGCAAAAGGACAAAAAAAAAATCCCTTCTCTGAATAATAATATATTCTTTTGAGGAACCAACATATACAAAAGGCACATAGGTACACAAAAAGGCAAACAGAAAATTTAGGAGGGAAAAAGCACTAACAACTGGGGGATTCCAGGAAGACTTCATAGAAAAGGGGCACTTAAGTTGAGCCCTGAAGAAGAACAAGATTCCAAGAGTTGGAGATGAAGACAGAGTATATTCTGGGCATTGAAAAGACTTTGAAAAAGGCATGGAGGCAGGAGAGAGAGTATAATTTTTGGAGAGAGGATAGTGGTCCAATTTCCTGAACACAGAGTTTATGAAGGAGAGTGATATGCAATAAAGTTTGGCAGAAGCTACACTGAAAAGGCTTGGATAGGCCTGGCAACAGAATATATTTCTATCATTCAAGGACCAACAGTTTGGTCAATAAGTGAACAATATTTTTGGCCACAACAATTCATGAAGACTCTCAACTGGAGAATAAAAAAATTATAATCTGCATCAGTACAGAGAATATATTGACAAGATATTATTCAGTACTTTGAAATAACTAGGGACTGATACATAGGATGAAACCAGAAATCTACTATAGCAAGGAAGTGAAAATATATTTTTTTTCCTGTGGGATACTTCCCAGAATATGGAAATCATTTTATCTTATAAAATTCTGTGTTTCAAAGGAATTTTATCTGTTATGTTACCTAATTTTGACTGAAAAATACAATCTGGTTTTATGTGCTATCAATAACTACTTTCAGAGCCTCATTTCCTCGTACGTAAAAAAGGGAACTGGAATAGATAATAGCCTCTAGAGCCACTTCCACCTCTAAATAAAAATCTTAAAGTGTTATATAAATGTGAGCTACTATTATATTATTATCATTATTATGGTTTCTGTGCAATAAAAGAAGAAGCATGGGAGCAGTGGAAACTTGGGTCCCATCTTGCCTCGGACACCAGCTATGTGACCCTGACACAGTCATTCAAGACTTTTGTGCCCTTTAACTTATCTACAAAGTCACTGAAGGGTTGCATCTGTATTGATGGAGGAGGTTCTCACATTCAAATTCCCCACACTTATGAAATTACAGACACTTCACCTATGAGATATGAAAGGCAACATTAAAAAATCCCTCAGGGAAAAATAAATATGAAGCACATGAGGACATATAGAAAAACACATATGAGGTGATGCTGAGCGAAATCAGCAGGACTGGAACTGCATATACCCTGGGAAGGGAAGGGAAACAAAGTAAAGTTGGAAGAATATTATGGAGGCCTGGAAGGGAAAACTGGACACTATTTTTTTATTTATTTATTATTTTCTTTGGTTCTGCCTTTTTAGAGGTCAAGACACTGGAGTAAGATTTTGTCTCTTGTTCATATTTATTTGACTTACTGTTTTAGCTGACAGTTATTGAATTTATAATTTTTATAAACATTATAAGCAGTGTGGTGTGGTGGATAGATAGCTGGCCTTGAACCAGGGTTCAAGATTACCCTCTGACACTCGCTGACTGTGTGGTCTGACATAGCCTCTTAGTACTTTAGAAAACTCTCTACAACCATCACAGAGAAGGTGCCAACTTGCATCAGCAGAGAGTGTTTCCTCATTCAGAAGTTCTCTCTACTAGTGAAATTGAGGCCCAGGCCCAATTCTTCTCCTCTTCCTCCATGAAGATTCACAGTCAACTGGATCTAAGTCAGGAGTTCTCAAACTTTTTTTTTTTTTTTTACTTACAACACATATTCTTTTTGTTTCAAAAAATGTTATTGTTAAGATAGTTTGTTGTTGTTCAGTTGTTTCAGTTGTGTCCAACTCTGCCTGACCCCATGTGAGTTTGTTTGTTTTTTAAGAAATATTGGAGTGGTTTGCCATTTCTTTAATTCATTTTACAGATAAGGAAACTGAGGTAAACAACATTAAGTGATTTGCCCAGGGTCACATACCTTCCTAACTCTAGGCCTGGCACTCTATCTACTGTGCCACCTAACTGCCCTTTAGTTTTTTTACATCACCAGAATTTTTGCCAGCCCCCCTTCCTCCCTCCCAGAGAGCCATTCCATATAACAAATAATATTTTTAAAAAGAAAAAAAATCAGCAAAATTACCACTACACCGAAAAGAATAAGACAATAAATGCAATGTTCCACACTCATGGATCTCCCACTCCTCTGCAAGGGAGTTGGCAGGGATATCTTTTCTTACCTCTTTCTTTGAGGCTTATTCTTTATCAGGTAACATTTGTGCTTGGTTGTTTTATAGTGGTTCTTTCCATCTACATTATAGCATAGCTATTGTTATCCTGGCTCTGCTTATTTCATTCTCCATATTCATCAGATTCATTTCTTTTTACAGCAGAGTAATATTCCATTATGTCCATGTACCACAATTCTGATAGCCATTTCCCAATGAGGGGCATTTACTTTGTCTCAAATTCTCTGTTACCACAAAAAGTACTGTTATTCTAGTGCATAAGACAGTTTTATTCTTATCAATGACGTCTTGGGATCATAAGCCTAGTAGTGGCATCTCTAAGTCAAGGATATGGACATTTTAGTTGCTGTATTTGCATAATTTCAAATTGCCTTCCAAGACTGTTGTTCTGATTTACAGCTCCATCAACAATACACTAGTGTGCATCTTCTCACAATTCCTCTACCATTGACTATTCCCATTTTTAGGCATCGTTGCCAACAGCATTGCAGTTTGTACTAGAAGGAAATGAAGCACACTGAATGTTTACGTTGAATACAAAGAAGGGTTCCTGGGCTGTCATTGCTCCAGATCCATTATCTGAGTCTTGTGATTCCTTCATCTCTCCTTCCTTCCTCTGCATGTCACTGTTTCCTATCTTTACCTTCTTGGAACTCCTAACTGAGCAGATACCTTTGAATTTTCGCCATACCAAGCCTGAAAGAGCAGAGAGCAAACTGCAGCCAAGGGCAAGAGTTTGGGAATTTTAATTTCAAACCTTTCTAAACACACAGAGTACCAACATGACATGTCCTTTGACAATAAGACTGATGAGGGGCAGCTCGGTGGCGAAGTGAATAGAGCTCTGGCCTTACAATCAGGAGGACTTGAGCTCAAATCCAGCCTTAGACACTTAACACTTACTGGCTGTGTGACCCTGGGCAAGTCACTTAGCCCCACATCGCCTCACGCAAAAAAAAAAAACTGATGGAAATATTACAGTCTGTCTACTTACTACATCTTTTTTAAAATATAAGCCATTTGAGGGCATGTACTATGAATCTTAATGGCACACTGTGAAGTATCTGTGTTAGGTGAAAAACATTAAAAATGAATCTCCCAAGGACATAACTGACGATGAAAATTATCATCCTTAACTGTCCAATTGCTTAGATGTCCAATTTTAATGGAGTAGTTGTCATATCGTATTTTGACACCTAAAGTGGTGGTATACCCTCTCCATTCATAGTCCCTAATGTAGGAACTACAAATCAATCTAATCTTTCCTGAGGATCATCAGTCTCATTTAATATGCTTACCTTACTGTTACACAATGGTGAAGGAGATTGTGGAATCAAAGAACTAACCTGGAAGGCATCTTGCCTCCTCTCAGGTACCAACCCCAATGCCATGCCAATCTCTAGCACCAGTTTTTGCTTTACGCTCCCTAGATCATGTACTACTTGTCACCTTTATAGTGATATGTTTGTGTAATATCCATATAAGTGGTTCATTTCATACAACATGAGAAAAAAAAGATGTGGTAAATGTGTATATTTATATATAATTTACAAATGATTTCAAAAAGAAGTTGCAGAGGCCATTAACATGTGAGTTTGTTGAAGCAAATTTCACTGCCATTAGCACATACTATATTAGAACCTATATAACCATATGCATCTAAGTTAGGGCAGATAAAATTATGACAAGTGAATTTTCTTTTACATATACTTTATCATATTAAAGATATTTTTCATATCAAAAATACAATGGATAGATAATTCTAAAAATAACCCAGTGAAAAGTTAATTCTAAAAATGAACAAATAGCTCACATAAATTACTGAGTCAACCTAATGTTTTAAGTCTAAAAGTTCAGCCCTAACATTATCAGGCAACAAGAAACAAATGGGGATTCTGTATTACAGAAATACAACTCGGGTAAAAAGAACTGCAGTTTGGAAACAATACATTCACTTTCTTCCATCCTTAGGCTTCCCAGAACAGTTTGGTGATCAAAAAAGAAAATGCTCATAGATATGCAAAAGCATATACATAAATATATGTACATATAATTTCCACTTTAAATACCTGGTACAGAATAGAACTAATACGGCCTCTTCAAAAAGTTATATGCCCCAGCTTCTGGGATAAGAACCCACTCTTTGAAAAAAACTGCTGGGAAAACTGGAAAAGAGTATGGCAGAAACTAGGCATAGACCAAAATCTCACTCCATATACCAAAATGAAGTCAAAATAGGTACATGATTTAGATATAAAGGCTGATACTATAAGCAAACTGAGAGAGAATAGTTTACCTGTCAGATCTATGGAGAACAGAAGAATTCATGACCAAAAAGGAGATAGAGAACATTACGAAAAGCAAAATAGATAATTTTGATTACATTAAACTGAAAAGTTTTTGCACAAACAAAGCCAATATAACTAAGATTAGAAGGAAGGTAGAAAACTGGGAAAGAATTTTTACAACCAGTCTCTCTGATAAGGGCCTCATTTCTAAAATATATAGAGAATTAAGTCAAATTTCTAAGAATACAAGCCATTCCCCAATTGATAAGTGGTCAAAGGATATGAACAGACAGTTCTCAGATAAAGACATTACAGCCTTCTATAGTCATATGAAAAAATGCTCTAAATCACTATTGATTAGAGAAATGCAAATCAAAACACCTATCAGAATGGCCAACATGACAAAACAGGAAAATGATAAATGTTGGAGAAGATGTGGGAAAATTGGAACATGAATGCATTGTTGGTGGAGTTGTGAAATGATCCAACCATTTTGGAGAGCAATTTGGAACTATGCCCAAAGGGCTGTAAAAATGTGCATACCCTTTGACCCAGCAATAGCACTTCTAGGGCTATATCCCAAAGAGATCACACAAATGGGAAAAGGAGCCACATGTACAAAAATATTCATAGCAGCTCTTTTTGTGGTGGCAAAGAATTGGAAATTGAGAGGATGCCCATCAATTGGGGAATGGCTGAACAAGTTGTGGTATATGAATGTGATGGGATACTATTGTGCTATAAGAAATGATGAGCAGGCTGACTTCAGAAAAACCTGGAAAGACTTGTATGGTCTGATGCTGAGTGAAGTGAGCAGAACCAAGAGAACGTTGTCCACAATAACAGCCACGTTGTGTGATGACTAATATTGATAAACTTAACCCTTCCTGGCAATACAAGGATCTAAGACGTCTCCAGAGGCCTTGTGATGGAAAATACTATCCACACCCAAAGAAAGAACTATGGAAGGTGAATTGTTATTTTTTTTTTCCTCTTCTGTTGAGTTTTGATTCCTCTTTCTGATGGTTCCTCCTATTGATTTTAATTTCTACTTACAACATCACTAATGTGAAAATGTTTAATATGAATGTAAATGTATAGCCCATATCAGATTGTGTGCCGTCTTGGGGAGGGTGGTGGGGAGGAAGGGGGAGAAAAATTTTAAACTCAAAAGCATATGGAAGTGATTATTGATAAATCAAAAAAATTAATAAAAAAATAAAATTAAAAAAAGTAATATGAATGACACTAGGATCGTTCCTTTTTTTCTTCTTTCCCTGTCCCCTACTTTCTTCTTTCCTTACTCCTCCTGGAGCACCACACAAACTCAACATGTCCCAACCAAGCGTGCAATCCTTCCCAACCTCCCCTTCTCAACCCCATCCCACCCAAGGAAAACTCTTTCTTGTTCTATTATTTTTATCCTGACATCACCATTCACTCAGTCTTTCATATCTGAACTTTGGTATTACCTTTGACTCTTATTTCTTCTTACCCTGTGATATATAACTTTGACACCTCTATAAACAGCATTACTATTTTCCCAGTCACCCTGACTTACAACCTTGACTATCATATCCTTATCCATTGCTCCATATGTCCCATTAATTAACAAAATTTTGTTGATTGTACCTCTTACATTTCTCTCACGTCCAATTCCCTTTATTCACCATAGAGGCCACAACTATCCTAGTTCAGAGCTTCGTATCTTCTCACCTTGACTATTATAATAACCTCCTAAAGGGTTTTTCTGCCTCCAAAACCGAATTGGATCAATGATCCCATTATTCAATTTATTACCATCTTATATTCATTTTACACATCAAGAAAATTGCCTAATGCAGTGCCATTATCAGGTCCTTCCACTATTCTCAGGTCTTCAGTGATTCTAAATTTCCTGAGACATAAAAGTTAAATTCCTGGCCCTGACATTCAAGGCCTACCACAATCTGGCTCCAACCTAGAGTAAACCTAGTTCCTTTTCTCCCTTATTTGTTTCTCCTTGATCCCAGAAGGCAAAAGTAGCAGCAATTAGTGGAAATTGCCAAGAAGGAAATTTGGGCTAGGCACAAGGAAGAGCTTCCTAATAATTAAAGTTGTCCATAAGGAAAGGTTGAAAAGGTTGAAAAGGCTTCCCCCAGCACTAGAGATCTTTAAGCAAAGACTGGATTGTCATGTGTTACACTGTAGAAATCTTTTTTTTTAGGAATAAGTTGGACTAAATGTCTTAGGACATGGGTGGGTAACCTTTTCATGTTGGAAGGCCACATTAATATTTAGCTATAATCAAATAAGGCCACATTCAAGAAACTTCAATTAGATATACTTAAAAATGTACATTGTTTTGTAAAAATCTAACTATGTTCTTAATAATTTCAAAAATAACTATTTGTTAATTTTAAAGTTAACTAACCTTTTAATGACTTTGTTGTATCTACTTTTTGTTGGAAAATATCTGAATATTTGGTTGCAGCATGGAGGTCCGAGTTTCTAGATGCGTATCAGTCATTTGTGACCTTAAGGGCATCTTGACTAGGATTAGAGAGGAGAATGTAGATCCACAGCAATAAATGTGTGAAAAGCAAGAAAGCATTTTTTGGGCATGCTGCCCAAAGTGTGAGTATTCTACTGCATTTTTCCACATTTCAATTGGATTTTTCTTAGCATCAAACAATGACTTTAAAATGTCATCTATTGAGATCTCAATCAATTCCATCTGTAGTTCTTTAGGTGCTTTGGTGATATCAATTAGGTGAGACTGAAATGCTAATTTGAGTATGATGTCATGATTCTCAAAGTCAGTGAACCTAATAGGTCTATAACAGCTGCATATTCTTCAAATGATTCGCATATATCATCCGGCTCATCAATGACCTTTGCTAACTATGGAAAATGTTCATTTGAAATCTCCTTTTGACAAAGAAGCGTTTCGAAAAAAGATAGTTTTTATTAAAACGCTTGGATTTTTTGCCACATATCATACACAGACTTAGTTTTACCTTGCAAAGAAATATTCAAATCATTTTGATTTGACATATCACACAGAAATGCAGCATTCCTATAGAAATCTTCTCTCAATAATTCACATTGCTGATTCTGTTCTTCATAAAATTTAACTATCTGTTCTCACAGAGATAACATTTTGGCTAACATCTGTCCCTGGGATAGTCAACACACTTTAGAATGATACAGCAAATTCACACTGAATACCTCATCATTCAACATTAGCATGTTATGAAACTGCCAATGCCATGTTGCATTTGCACAAATATAGTTAACAATACTTATAACTGTTGCAAAGTGTCACTTAAAATAGTAGCTTTAGCACAGAGATTTTGCTGATGCAAGATATAATGAAAAGAAATGAGAGCATCTGGATCTGTTAATACATTTTTTTAATCTGTGCAATAAACCCTTCATGTTTTCCTGTCATTAAAGATGCACCAACTGTACATACACTCACTAAAAATACCAAATTCAGTCCAACTTCACATTTATCTTGAAAATTGTTGAAGATATCGATACCCATGTTCTGTTCGCAACAGTGCCCAAAGTAACTCTTTGTAGCAAAGAAAATCTTCTCTTATGACCTGAATGAAGTATAAAACCTGCGCCAAGTCAGTAGTATCAGCTGATTCCTCCAAAATGATTGAATAATATATGTTTTCCTTTTGAAGTATTGCATGAATTTGTTCTGTTAAGTTGAAGGCTAATTCATGCTGCTGATCAGTTATGGTTCACCTTGAAAGAGGAAGTTATTTGTACTTTGAAATGTTATCAGGGTCTAAGCATCCTGCAACTTCAACAACACATTCTTTCACAATTTCTACATCATTGAAAGGCTTCCCTTTTTTCTGAGTATATAAGCTACTTTATAAGTTGTTTCAGTGGCATTATTTTCAGGTCTTATTGCTGCTTGAAAGAATTATCTTTGCTTTTGCTTTTCATCTTTTAATTTCTGCAATTAAACCTTATGAGCCTCTCCCTCTAATTTAAAATATTTGTGGTCCTTATAATGCTGATAAGCACTGAATTTCTTTAATGTTGATATTGTAGTATCACAAAGCAAGCAAATCATTTTATCTTTAGCAGAAACAAGATAATACTGCAATTCCCAATCCTCATTTAAAAATCTGTTTTCTTCCTTCAGCTTTCTCTTTTCTTTTTCTCTTCTCTCAGTTTTCTTTGCCATAATGGGCTGCTAAGCAGACAGAATTAAAACATACTGTCAAGGTGTGCAACTATTCAAAAATTTCACTTCAAACAGAAACAGAGTACACTGTTGTCCAAAGCTGATAACAGAGTGGTGTACTCAACCCCCATAAACTCTCACCAACCAGCCTTGTGCAGTTGTGGTGCCAGTCAGGTAGGAGAAGTTAGAACTAAATAATGAGTGTAGCAGCCATCAATTTAGCCCTCATGGTTTACTATGTTCTAAGTGTGCTGGTCAATCTGGAAGGATTATTTCGTTGAAACTTATTTTATTCTTTAGTATTTTAAATACATTTATTTTAAAAAATAAAATAAAAATATAAAAGACAAACAAAATATATTAATAAAAATAAAAGGATTTGTTCTGTAAAATTTGGATTCAGTCAAAAGGCCACATTTAAAGACACAGGAGGCCACATGTGACCTTAAGGCCACAGATTCCCCACCCCTGTCCTAGAAGGTTCCTTCAAACTCTGAGATTCTGTGATCAAGAAGCCATAAAGAATCACTGCCTCATACTATAATACATATCTTAAAGAGATCTAATAGATTTAGAATGATCTATATATGCATTAAGAATATCCTTGAAAAAGGAACAAATTATTTTCTATAGTTGACCACATCTACATAATTACAGAATTGATAAAAAGTTACAGAGAATATAAAAGTTCATTGTTTGTTGACCGTTAAAAAAGCATTTGATATAGTACAGAAACATGTAACCTTGTTTTTCCCACACAGTATCTCTACTTAATGCATTAAGATTGTACAACAGTCTGTGATATATGTCATCACAGAGAAAATGCCTTAACAGATAAGGCATAAAATGTAATCTGGCTGAAGTTGTTTATAACTGTCAAGTAGGATGCTTTATAACGAGTCTACGTGAAAGAGAGAGCTCCTCTAGAATACTTACTGTAACACATTCAATAAACAGTCATCTAACCTTTGCTTGAACAGTTTCAATGAGGGAGGAAACTGCAACCTCCAAGGCAGCTCATTCCACTTAGGATAATTTTAATTGTTAGAAAGTTGATCTTTATACCAAGTCTATATGTGCCTTTTTGCAACTTCTATATTTCTGGCTTCATCCTCTGGGTCCAAATTGATAAAAGCTAATCCATCTTCAAAATGAAAGTTTTTTTGAGTCTTTTAAAACGTCTATCATATCCCTCCTGAGTGTTTTCTTCTCTAAGTTAAACATCCCTACTTTTTTCAAACTATTCTTGTATAACATGCTCAAGGCCCTTTAGCATTCTGGTAGATCTTCTCTGACTAATATCCAATTTATCAACATCCTCCTAAAATACAGTGCCCAAAACTGAACATAATACTCCAAATGTAGTTTGATCATGACAGAGTATAGCATGACTATCACCTCCTTATTTCTGGAAGTTATGTCGCCTTTAATACAGCCCAATACCACAATAGTTTTTTAGTTGTCACATCATATTGCTGAATCCTAGTGAGTTTGTAATCTATTAAAAACTCCCACATCTTCTTCAGGTAAATTTCTGTCTAACCATGCTCCTCCATCTTGTACTTGTGAAATCAACTTCTTAAACTCAAGTGTATCACTCTGCATTGATCCATATTGAATTTCGTCGTGTTAATATAGACCCAAAATTCATCATTACCTGATCATAATACAATATACAAAGGACAGCCAGAATCTCTAATATTTATAACAATGATGATCATGACACTAATTCACATTTACATAGTACTTAAAGGTTTACAATTATCATGTGAAACAGGTAGTACAAATATTATTATATCCATTTTATAAATGATGAAACTGAGAGGTTAAGTATCTTGTCCATCATTACACAGTATCCAATGTGTAATTTGAATCCTAGTCTCCTGACTCTACATCCACTACTCTTAAAGCTCAGTCACTTCTAGGCAAATAGATGAAAAGTACTCTAAAACTGCTGCTCCATGGGAAGCTGAAAAGGAAGGGATATGTTGAATGCACTGCATGGTCAATCAAAATGAAATAGGCCAAAACGGAACAAATTCCTGCACAAAAAACACAAAGGGTAGCTAGGTTGCACAATGGATAGACTAAAGTGTCAGGCTTGTAGTCAGGAAGACCTGAGTTCAAATCCAGCCTCAGACATTTACTAGTTGTGTGACCCTGGGTAGGTCATTTAATCCTGTTTGCTTCAGTTTCCTCATCTATAAAATGAGCTGGAGAAGGAAATGGCAAACCACTCCAGTATCTTTGCCAAGAAAACCCCAAATTGTATCACAAAGACTCAGACATGACTGAAATGATTGAACGATAATATAGCCAAGCTAAAAGTGATGGAGAGTGATTAACGAAACTAAAATATGGAAGAGACAGTAAGCACTTTAGACAAAAGTAAAGGGCACTAATAATCCAGCTCACTGATACAGTCTAAATTGCTGACAGTTATGTTATAAAGTTATATTTCTATCCCTGAGAACAGTGCTATCTTCATGCATTAGCATCATTAGCAATTAATATATTTTATATAGTCTATACTACTATGGCTATTGAGTAGTGCTAAATCTGAATACTGAGAGTATACTTAAACATCAGTTTATATAATAGCAACATAAATATATGTACATATCAGTCTTTTTTAAGTTGACACTACCATAAAATATGTCAAGTAACAATTGGATACAGGTGGCAACTGCTTTAGGCAACTCCAGAAAAATTGTGCTTAGATCAATTCTGTAAAGCTAAATCATATTTTGAATAGGAAGGGGCCCTTTTTAGTAAGATCAACAATTATTAAAAAAATAACGGATAATTACAAACCGAATTTTCTTCTTCCTCTTCCAGTTCTCGTTGCTGTTCTTCATGTCTTTTGGCCTTTATTTCCATAGCTTCTGTGATCAGGTCTCTTAAAATTGATACTGGTTTGGCATTCTTGATAAAAGGATGCTAGGAAGGTAAAATTGTATAGCATAAATACAACAGATTTGTCTTAATTCCATCTAACAGATGGTAAAAACAACATGAGAATGTCAATCAGAATCATATACTTCAACTGTAAACATTTTTTGGTATTTCTTGTAGAAAAATAATTAAAAGCGTAGGTTAACAGAACAGATAATCTTTCAGCTGCTCTGGAACTAAAGATTTTGCTTTTGTGTTTGTATATTTAAAAAAAACATCAAAATATAGGAAAACGCAACCATGTAACTTACAATTGCATTATACTTAAGAGTATAATTGTACAAAGGAAGTGGGCATTAGGTAGTAAATAAAACAGACTAGTGATTGTATGACATATAAAAATAAACCTATTCTAATATTCAGTTACAGTATTTAATTAATCTTAACAAGCTGACAGCACAAATTAGTAGTCAAAAGAAGAGCAACAATTTTTGTTGCCTCTTTCAGCAGATTTGTATTTTAATATGTCTTGAGTAATTTAATCATCTCCAACAGTGAAATGTAAAACAGTCAAAAAAGAAACAACTGTTTCTTACAGCAAACAAACACTATCCTTATTTCTAAACTATGTAAAACAATTTTATTTCTTTTCAAAGCACACATAAACAGGATATGTGTTGTACGTGTACCTTACCATGCTAAGACTCACTAAACTGACTGTATAGTAAGTAAGGCATATGTATCTCCTATGCCTCTGAAAAACAGTAAAAGTCCATCAGGAGAGAACATACAGTTCTAGTGGTGGTGTGGGAAAGCAATAGTGCTTTGTGGGGAAGGGGAGGTGAATAACCTAGCTTTGAAATTTTATTTTTATGCTTACATATGAAGAAATATTTGCTATAATACATATCAGCAAAACCCTTTCTAAGATTCTGCTTAAAGAATTAACTACACTATTAAAATCTTCTCAAAGATGAAAACATTTTCAAAGGGAACAGAAAAAAATATAAATACTGGAAGGACATATGCAATAGTGCATTGTTATGACAGATAAGGAATGTGAAAAAGCCATTGGTAACGTCTTTTCAGTAAAGTGGTGGATTAATGCAGAGAGGCTACATTTTATACATAGTAGTATCATTAGCCAGAGGATTATAAAGTCATATATTTTAAGTTGAAAGGCATCTAGCCCACCCCTTCATTACACAGATGAGGAAAATGAAGCCCAGAAAGTGAAATAATTTGCTGAAAGCCACACAGGTAACGTGTTAGAATTGGCAGGTCCTCAACTTGAAATTCAATGCTCTTCCTATTACACTAAAATAGAAACTCCTCAAGGGCATGAATTGTTCCAGTTTTGTCCCTGTATCCCCAGTACCTAGAACAGTGATTGGTACATAGTAGATGCTTGATCGCTGAACTAACTGGATGGTATCACACTTCTTTCCAAAAGAATCAACTCATTGGTTGTTAGACAAAGTCTACACATTCTGGGTGCCAACCAGTTAAAATGATACTTGTACAATATACACAATGATGATAATGTAAAGAAAGCTAATATGCAGAGGCAACACAACTCTGGTCAAATAGAACAGTTAATGTTAATACTATATTGTCAAAGTTAAAGGACCCATTTGTCTGTTAAGAATCAATAAACTTCTGGGAATGTACTCTATAAGTGGTTTGTTTGGGTGTCTGTTGGGTAGTATCTGTTGTGTCAAAACAAAGTATATCATCAATAAAATAAAATAAATGCTTGTACATGAACTAAACACTACGTGATTCGAGCAATCTCTCTTGTCCTCTACCAATATCACTATAGGAACAGAAGTGGGCAAGAGACAATCCATGGCCTACAAAGCACCGTAGCTGATTCTATAGGGATACACCCCTCCCCCCCCCACATTTGTGTAAAAGTAGAAAATGTTTCTTTTCCTTTAGAAATTTACAAATGAGCTGAATTCAATTCCACATTTATTAAGTGTTTTCTGTGTGGAAGTGGTGCTAAATCTCACAAGAGTTAATAGGATCTCCAAAGGAAAGAGAAAAGAGAAAAGGGTTGACAACAAATGCCCACACTCAGGGTGGGGAGGAAGCCACTACATGCAGGATTTAAGAGATTAGCAGTGATGCTGAAGAGGACAATTTCAGTAGAACAAAGATAGGATAAGAAGTCAGACTGCAGGAGGCTAAGAAGTGAATGGACAGTGAAGAAACAGATGCAACAAGGATACAAAATCCTCTCTAATTTGTTCATATTTCATTAGAATGGCTCTCTGAAGATTCAGAGCTCAGTTCAATCATAATATCAAGCACAAACTGGAGCAGCAGAAGAACTCTACCATCTAGATTGGGCAAAGCATCCTCTGTGCCACTAGTGAATACTTGAAGGGATGAATCAATAGCATAATGCCTGGTACATAGCAGGAACTCAATAAATGCCTGTTGACTGATTGATGTTAATCCTTAGTAGACTGCTGAACAGTAATCCCCATAGCCATATCTGTTATAAATAACTTGTGATTCAACATGTGTATTTTGCTCTACTGACTAAAATACTTGTATTCAAACAATAGACACAGGGGAGTATTATACACTAGACATCTCTCAGTCAGTTGGATGACACTGAAGATGTAATCTGTAGTAGGAAATTGTTTGCAAAAGCTTACCTGACCCCTTTTCATATTTTTATCATGGATACCCTCTATTCATGCATTGCACATTCTCATGAGTATTTTATAAAGGTGAGTAATTGCACATAAATATCGATCTCTTTTTAGTTCCCCCATTTTGGTAATACCACCTTCTAATATCTTTTCTATTCTTTTTTAATCTCCCCACCAGCAGGTGGAAGTGGAGGCTCAAAACACTGAAGTAAGTAAAGGACATCATATGGCAAAGTGAGGTGGGCAGACACAGCACGCTGCCTCCTGACTTCCACGAGTAGTATAAAAACAAGACAGAACACGAGATAGGCCAGCCATGTAGTGACAGCAGGGAAGAACAAATGGACACCCTGAATATTTCAGCAACAATGATGAAATGTTAAAAGAATAAGAGTAAAATCTACAGGTGTTTTGTAGATTCTCCATAGAAGATTTAGAGAAATACATAGGCGAGATTTACATTAAGTCAAGGGGGTGTGGATAGGCTGAAATCTGCAATGGAATAAGTATACATAGTAATGTGATTAGAAATCTAAGTATTGAAGGAAATACCTTGAAACGACAAACAAAATAGCCTACAAATGATGTTTCTAAGCATATAAAGACCTAGGTGATATTTTTTAAAAGTTTAAAATAACAAATATTCCCCAAATTAGCAATGAGGGTAAAATTAGCAGTAGAATGTTATTTGTAAGCTATTAACCCTCCTAGAATATGGTAAATAGTAGTTGGAACAGAAATGATTAGCAGAGAGGTTTACTGTGAATGGGGTCACTGCAAATGCTAGATATGCTTTCAACAGGCTTAATATTTTTTTAAATCATTTAAGGTTGAACTATTATGAGTGGTTCCAATTTCATACGAAAAGCTATTCAAAAGAAAAGCTATGCTCTTCTTTCATACGACACAACATATTAGAACTTTACCAGCTTTGTTGAAGCCAAAGTCCATTCTAATTGTAAAGCCACAACAAACATGAATTAAGCAATTACTGCATGTAGAAGAATGTGGTAGGTGAGAGGAATGTGATACAAAGTACAGATAAGAAAGTCTCCACCTTCTTGGAGCTTATAGTCCAATACGGAGATAAGATACCAACACCAAAGGTCAAGTGTATAATATTACATAAGTATATTTTAGGGAGTTATTTTTTAAAGTACTATATGAAGTCTGAGGATGTTGAATGCTACTGACTGGGAAAAATCATCAAAGGCTGAGCTGAGCTTTAAAGGATAGGTAGAAATTCAGCAGCCAAAGATGGGGAAAGAAGCACTAGGTATATCTTGAGTAAACGCCCAGAACCATGAGAACCTATTGCATGTTTAAGGCAGGCAGTGTAGAGCAAGCTGGTTTGGCAGTAACATATAATACATGCAGGAGAATAATATGAGATAACACTAGAAAGACAAGGCAGTACGAGAATGTGGAGGGATTTGAACTTTACATAGTAGTCACTGGGTAGCTATTCAGATTTGATATGACCAGATCCATGAATAAAAAACATATCAGAAATGGGAGTAGGGGCAGGAAGTAAATTATTGCAGGATGCAAGGTAGATAATGAAGTAATGAAGCCACTTACTAGGGTGGTGGCAGAAGGAGCAGAAAGGAAGGGACAGTTGATAGAGATATTCCAAGTGACATTAGTAAATGAACAGTCATGAGAGATAACAAATAAGTAAAAAAAATCATCTTTAAAATTACAAATATGGGAAAACAGATGAATTGGGTTACTGATGACAGAAGAAGTGAAATCAGAAAGATGAGAAGATTTAGAAGGAAAGATGATTAGCTGAGTTTTAGACATGTTGAGAGTTTCAAGTGCCCACGAAACACCAAAGTAGAAATGTCTTTTAAACAGGAGGTAAGATAACTCTAGAGTTCAGAGGAGAGGTTAAAACTGTGGATAAAGTTTTGAGTCATTTGCATAGAGGTGATAAGTCAAGAGTCTAAATTCAAAAGAGAGAAAGTAGAGAAAAAAAGAGAACCCACACCAACCCCCAAGGAATCAGAAAGGACAGTGAGTCAGCAAAAGAGACTAAAGGGCAGTCTCAACAGAGTGTGGAGTGTTTGACATCAAAATAGGAGAGTGTATTCACTGAAAAGGAAATGAGACTATCTCACTGTATACCATACGGATCAGACCCCCATCTGGAGTACTGGGTTTATTTCTGAGCACTACATTTTAAGATGGTCATAGATAAAATAGAAAATATCCAGAGAAGAGCAACCAGGATGTTGAAGGGTCACAAAACTATGGCACATAAAAATCAGTTGAAGGAAATAGGGATATTTAGCCTGAAAAAGGGTAAGACTTAGGGAGGGCATAGTTATCTTCAAGCATATGAAGAGTTAACATGTGGAAGACAGATCAGACTTGCTTCGTTTGGCGGCAGAACTAGGAGCAGTAGACTACAGAAAGAAAGATTTCAACTGAATATTAGGATTTTTCCCCTAAAGCTCCTATCTACACAAAAGAGAAATGGGCAGACTTGATAAGTGATGAGTTCCCAATAAGTTAGTCAAGCAACATTTATTAAGCATTAAGTGCCAGGCACTATGCTCAGAATATAAAGAAAGGTAGATGTAGTTCCTGCCCTCAACAAACTCATCTTCTAATGGAAGATACGATTTGTAAATAATCATACATAAGCAAGATACGCATAGAGTAGATGAAAGGTAAATTCAGAGATGAGGCATTTGCATACTTGGCCTACCTGAGAACTTTGATCAATGCAATGACCAGCCAAAATTCCAGAACACCCGTGATGAAGCTTCTGAGACACACCTTCTGAGAGAAGTGATAGACTCAGGGTGCAGAATGAGATAAGTAATTTTTAAACATGGCCAATGCAGAAATTTATATTGCTTAATGATGTACGTTTGTTTCGTTTTGTTTTTTCTCAATGGGAGGCATATGGGAAAGAAAATGTATTTGGCAAATGGACAAAAATTAAATAAGAACAAAAGAAAATAACTTTGGCAATTAAATGGATGGATTAGCCTGGGCAGAGAAAGGAAAGGGAGATCAACCAGAAAGTTATTGGAAGAGTTCAGGTGAGAATCATGTGAATCTGTATCAGGGTATGACTATGCAAGTAGAAAAGGGGACGAATATTAGAGATGGCTCCATGGTGGACTAACTCAACTCTAAATTATACTCCAACTTTTAATCCCTTGCCACCTTTCTGTACACCACCAATCACGCTTGCTATATAAATCCCAACTCTGGATTACTTCCACCATCCACTGCCTTCCTTCATATGCATATATTGCTGAACAGAGTTAGAAAAAATCACCAAAATATGTGAACTGGTCCCACTACAAATTTAGGTTATCTAATCTCAATTCAGTCCTTGCTGTAGTACAGCAAACAATCCTTTTCTCCTTAATTAGCTAGCTATTCTACTCTCCACAGTGGGTTCTCATGTCTCTTCAATTCTTTCACAAAACGTCCTCCCTCCTCACCCACTCAGCTGAGGACCTTACCTCGTACTCACCCCCAAAAAAGAGACCATTTGGTGAGAACTCTTTTTCCCATACTCATTTCGCATCACTTAGCCATCTTCCTTCACTCTCATCATTGACTTAGTCTCTGATTATGTAGCCCTTCTTGCCAAGGCAAAACCCTTCTACATGCACCCTTAATCTCATCCTCTCCAGACTTTTCTAATAAATCCTCCCAACATCTCCCCCCATTTATCCTGCATTGCTTCCTATCTCCTGGTTCATTCCTCACTGCCTACCAAGGTGCCCAGGTCTCCCCCATACTTTAAAAAAATACTCTCACTTGATCCTACCATTCTCACCACTTATTGTACTATCTGGGCAGCTATGTGGCATAGTGGATACAAGGCCAGGCATGGACTCATCTTCCTGAGTTCAAATCTTGCTTCAGACACTTAGTAGCTGTGTGACCCAAGTCACCTTTAGTTTCCTCATTTGTAAAACGAGTTGGAGAAGGAAATGACAAACCATTCCAGAATCTCTGCCAAGAAAACCCCAAATGGGGTCATGAAGAGTCTGACAGGACTGAAAATGACTGAACAACAACAAACAACACCATACTATCTTTTTCCTTGTCTTTGTGGCTAAACTTGAGATAACTTTCTATGTTCAGGGCCTCCACTTCTTTTAAGCCCTCTACAATGTTGGGCAATCCTTTCCTCTACTTAGTCATAGCCTTTAAAAGCTCTTTCAATTAATCACCCTTCTGAGATTCCTGAGGAATCCTAACCTCTCGGCTCCTGAGCTTATCAGCCTCTAACCGCCTACCTCAAGCCCTTAGCAACATTCCAACTTCACCATTTAATGGCAATGGTTCCCTCCAATCTTGGCATTTAAGAGTAAATGATCTATTAAATGCCAAATCCTATGATCTTTTCTCAATTCTGATCCTTTTTGATCGTTCTGCAGCATCTCACAATCTAGACTACCTTCTCCTGGACACTGTATGTGCTCTATTTTTTCATGATACTATTCTCTCCTGGTTTTCTGCCAATCTGTATGACCACTCCTCGTGCTCCATTACTGGTCTTTCATCCATGTCACATCCACTAATTGTGAGCGTCACACCCCTCTCTCCCAAGACTCTGTCCTAGGCCCTCTTCTCTTTATGGTCTACACTATCTCACTTAATGTTTCATCAGTTCCCATAGGTTAAACTGTCATCTGCACATAGATAATTCCTAGATCTACAGAGAAGAGTCTTGTTGAGGTACAGATTGGACTAAAGAGTTTCTGGTATCCCAGAATGGCAATATAATACTTTAAATGGAGTGGTCTGTAGACTATTTCACTGTCCCCAGAATGTAAGGAGGCAAATGGGCTACAGTCAGTACCCATATTGCGCAGGACTTATAGCCTCACAACTCTAACTTAGGTTTGTGAAATATCCCACTTCTCTAAATTTGGTTCACTTAACCATCCTGCTCTTAGACTAGAAGGTCTAAGTCCTCAGAGTCAGACTACTATCACATGTTTACAAAGAAACTTTTTCAGGGCCCTAGGGCCCTGTTGAGAGGAAATATACTTTCCCTAATAGTACTCTAGCACTTCAGCCCCTATCTAATATGTTTTCTATCTAAATAACCAGTCATTCACAACAATACACTTTTTAACCTTAAACAAAACCATTTACTTAATAAGGAAAAAATAATATTATGGATACTAAAATATTAAAGCAAGTATATAATAAAATAAAACATAATTCATATAGAAATCGCTCTTCGACCAATGTACCTATGGTGACAAATGGGCACACAATTACGGTAACCTGGCAGTGAAACACAAGAGAGAGTTTGAAAATTCATGTGCTTAAGGAAACTCGCAACTCTAGATTACAAACTTCAATGTTACTGGCCCATTCAAGTATATCTGTAGTAGACAAAACTACTTTTCTGCTCATTGCATGACTGTTGATTCTCACCACTCCAGCTTGGGAAATCCTCTCCTCTATTTAGCCATAGCCTTCAAAAGCTCTTTCAATTAATCACCCTTCTGAGACTCCTGAGCAATTCTAACCTCTAGGCTCCTGAGCTAATCAGCCTCTGACCATTTACCTCAAGCTATTAGCAACATTATTCTAGCATTTTTACCTCAGCCCTAAAAGTCTTCTCAGCATTGAACTGTGCAGGATAGAAGCCCTGAATGGGAGAGCCCCACTGGGCCTTTAAAGTATTTAGCCACCAAGCCTTTTGAAGCTTACTATTTGTAATTTGAAAATGAATTGTCAGCCATGTTGAACGTCTCATCCTTCTCCAAGGTACCCTTCTGATTCACCCAATTTTCTCCAAAATGTCACAGAAACCTCTTGACCCTGGAAGTTCACTTTACTCCTAGACTTCACACACTGGAAGTACCTTCTGCTTCCTTACCCAAGTAAGGAAGGTTCTTCTCAGAACCTCCATTTTAAGGAGGAATGTGACGACATGACCTATGCTCTGCATTTTCTCTAAAATGCCATACCCCTATACCCTCAAGCCAGGTAACCAGTTCATCCTCCTCACTTTTCAGTTTCTTTTTATGTGTTGTCCTCCTCTAGTAGAATATCAATTCCTTGAGGGCAGAGACTATCTTTATTTCTGTTTGTATTCCTAGAACCTCAGACAGTGCCTCTAACATAGTAATAAGCACTTAATACAGATGTTTATTGACTTGACATAACTGAAAAGTGTTTAATAAATAACAGTTCTATTTAAGTCAGACTAGTGCCATTTTCATCAAATTGGCTATCTCAGAGCTACACAGACCTGACCGGATAGTTACTCACTGCTATCCAATCAGAATAGTTACTCACTGCTATCCAATCAGAATAGTTACTCACTGCTATCCAATCAGAATGGAGCTTACATCCACACAGTTCCTCTCAGCAGGATACCAAAAGAGCTGCAAAGTCCTTCTGCTTTTCTTTCTCAAGCTTTCTCAAGCAAAAGAGAGAAATGCACCTTATGAAAAGTTTCACCTTTCTCCAACTCTGGTAAGCACCAAAAGGGAATAGCAGTCACTGGAGCTCTTGGCCAATAAAATCAGATCTCTCTCCAACCAATTAGGAATCCCCCAGCTGAAGGCTTTTCTCAGCTGACTAATTACCACAGCTTCAACAAAGCAGTATTCAGCATTCCTGATATGTCTTCATTGCCTGCTGTTTCTGTGATGCCTTTTGCCCTTCTCAATGGCTTAAATGGGCACTGGACTCTCTATGACTCATCTTTCACCTAAAAAGTCACCTCTCCCCAAATTTCTCCCATCAAACTGACAGTCCTTTTTCAATCATATCCCAGTCTCAAGAGCCTGGAATAGTTTACCTATCAGGTCTATGGAGAACAGAAGAATTCATGACCAAACAGGAGACAGAGAACATTACGCAAAGCAAAATCAATAACTTCGATTCCATCAAATTGAAAAGTTTTTGCACAAACAAAGTTAATGCAACTAAGATTAGAAGGAAGGTAGAAAATTGGGAATTTTTACAACCAGTCTCTCTGATAAGGGTCTCATTTCTAAAATATATAGAGAATTAAGTCAAATCTATAAGAATACAAGTCATTCCCCAATTGATAAATGGTCAAAGGATATGAACAAGAAGTTCTCAGATGAAGAAATTAAAGCCATCCATAGTCATATGAAAAAATGCTCTATATTACTACTGATTAGAGAAATGCACATCAAAACAACTCTGAGATACTACATCACACCTATCAGATTGGCCAACATGACAAAACAGGAAAATGATAAATGTTGGAAAAGATGTGGGAAAATTGGAACACGAATGCATTGTTGGTGGAGTTGTGAACTGATCCAACCACTTTGGAGAGCAATTTGGAACTATGCCCAAAGGGCTATCAAAATGTGCATACCCTTTGACCCAGCAATAGCACTTCTAGGGCTATATCCCAAAGAGATCATACAAATGGGAAAATGAGCCACATGTACAAAAATATTCATAGCAGCTCTTTTTGTGGTGGCAAAGAATTGGAAATTGAGAGGATGCCCATCAATTGGGGAATGGCAGAGCAAGCTGTGGTATATGAATGTAATGGAATACTATTGTGTTATAAGAAATGATGAACAGGCTGACTTCAGAAAAACCTGGAAAGACTTGTATGGTTTAATGCTGGGTGAAGTGAGCAGAACCAAGAGAATGTTGTACACAATAATAGCCATGTTGTGCGATGAGTAATATTGATAAACTTAACCCTTCCCAGCAATACAAGGATCTAAGACATCTCCAAAGGTGTCATGATGGAAAATGCTATCCACATCCAAAGAAAGAACAATGGAAAGTGAATTGCTATTTTTTTTTCTCTTCTGTTGAGTTTCGTTTCCTCTTTCTGATGGTTCCTCCTATTGGTTCTAATTTTTACTTGCAACATCACTAATGTGAAAATATGTTTAATAGGAACGTATATATGTATAGCCTATATCAGATTTCATGCAGTGATGGGAAGGGTGGTGGGGAGGAAGGGGGAGAAAAATTTTAAACTCAAAAGCATATGAAAGTGATTGTTGATAAATCAAAATAAATTAATAATTTTTCTTAAAAAGTCATACCCCAGTCTCCAAATAGTTATATGATTTCTCATTTTCTTATCTTACCCTCTTTACGCATAAATCAGTTACATGCAAATTAGTTGACATACCATCAGGCTTTGCAGCTCCTGAGTTTTCAAACAGTAGTCACTCTCTTTGGTGCCCTTAGAATTATGTTTCTTCACACTCACTTCTCTCTAATTTTTAATAAGTAAAATATTTCTCTGCCTATTTATAATATTAAATTGTTCTCACAAAAGAAGGGCATCATTCCACATTGTTAACAAAGAGATACAGGTACCCGAATCTATATCACAGATAATTTCTCTCCCAAACTGTATAAAATTCCATCTGAAAGCAGCTTCTTTATACAAATATTTTAGCAATATTAGAAATGCAAAGAGTTTAAGGTAGTACTTAATGAAACCTTAAAAGCATCAGGTCCTGTAATCAAAGCAAGGTTGGGAATCAAATAAAGATAGTTAGGAAGATGAATTGGGAGAATAAATGTGGATCAAGAGACCAAAGGTTAGGATGAAGACAAAAAGCAGATGGTGTGTGAAGGAAAGGTGAAAGGATAGGAGACTGTAACTAGAGAGTGAAATTTCAAAGTTTTGGGTCATATAGGTGGTTTAACTCTGAAAAATAATTAAAATCTAAGTTTTCTATACTAGTGCATACCTAAAATTGGGTACAAATGAGTATCAATGGAGTTTAAAGAATTGTGTGGTTAAGCTGCTAAGAGGATTTTTAACACTAAAGTCTCTGAGTACACAGACAGAAGATGGGATGAAGAGGAAAGACCACGAATCATTTTCATGTTACATGAGGTTATTTGTTGTTATAAGATTGATGATGAAAATTATCATTTTTGGTTGTCTATTTTCCAAAGGCAAAAGCCAAAAAATATTTTAAAAATCAGTTCCATGAACTTAATGAATATTTGCTGACTAATCTGGCAATTGCAGTAAATCAGACCAATCCACTGAAACTTAAATTCTAGTAGACCTCATTTTACAAAATGTAAAAAAAGTGGTATATAAATTTAATTTTCATAAATCAAATAAGTTTAAATGGCCTGAAGAAATCTGTTGTTTAAAAGGAAAACTGTAGTGAACTTTTCTGTAAGTTCAAAGAAAACCTTTTATAAAGAAAATTATTCTTAATTTGTAAGTTATTGTAACAATTATAAACAAGCATTTATTAAGCGCCTATCACATGTCAGCCACTGTATTAGGAGCTAAGGACATAAATACAAAAAGCAATTTCTACTCTTAAAGAGCTTATCTTCTACAGGAATAATGGTGAAGGAAATGGAAGGGGCAGGGGGAAAAAGGGGGAAGGACTGGGGGAATAAGGAAAAATCTCCTGAAGGTTGCATCACTTCAGCTAACACTTGAAAGGAGTTTGGGGTTTCAAAAGACAAAGTTTAGGAGGAAGTGCATTGCAAGTATGGAGAAGAAGTGATGGAACACTGTCTACAAGAAACAATAATGGCTGGAATGAGTGAGGAGGAATAATAAGCATAGGAAGATAGTCTGGGATCAGATTATGAAGAGTTTTAAATGTTAAACAAACGAATTCTTAATTTTAAAGGTTACATCTTCTTAAAGCAAGGGATTTCTGTACTCTGGATAGAAGTGTTTCTGAAAATTAAGAAAAAGGATTCTACCTAATTTCATCTAGCAAAACAAAAATGGGAAACCAAAGTCCAACATATTATTCCAATAGTTAATGTCAATTAATAAAATGTCCTCAAATGCAAAATGTAAATAGTAATATCAGCATATATCTTAATAATAACAAAATATTTTAAAAACAAAAAGAAATTTCAAATTAGAGAAGTATCATATTAGTTTGAGGCTTAAGAAAAAAAATCTGTAGACTCCCAATATATTTTTGCCAGGAAACACTTAACTAGCAACACGTACATTTATCAATACTATCTCTCCACCCCTAATACAAAGCACAAGCTGCAATCAATGAATCTGTCCACATTTTTTACTTAATCCCAGTCAGATGCTCTTATATAAATACAGTCTAAATCAAGTTAAATTTTATTAGCCTGAAAATGTCAATGTGGAAACTAAGTAGTTACTTAAAGCCTTACCTGATCCCTTGAGTTGTTAGTGATACCTCTCCCTTCTCAAATTTTCCTAGAGCACTTTGTCTACTCTCCTTTGACCCCTTTACTCCCTTCCTTGTATTATGCTTACAAGCCCTCCCTCTTATTGCATAAGTTGCTCAAGTGACTGCTTAACACCAACACTCTCTTTTTTAGTACAAAGTTCTTTTGATAATGTTACTTGACTTGCATCCATATAACACCATGATGTCCAAAGAAACAAAACTGCAGATGCCTCATTAGACAACAGAGGGGTACACAGTAGACATTAAGTAGGCTGAAGCATATTATCAATGGTGATATATGCAAGAAGTATCATAAAAGATATCATCTGGGAATTGTATAATCAGAAAAAAGATGTTCTGGTCAAGTAACATGAGCAAGGGATAACCAAATGCCTGAATGCAACACTGGTACCCCTAGGTAAGACATCCTCAGTGATAATGACACTGAAGGGGAAGACTGTTGAAAAGAGTTATTATCTCTATTGTTATTTCTAACAGTATATCTTGTTTTATGATCTTAATACATTAATGGGAGACATTCTTGGAGGAGAACCTTTAAGGATATATTTTGCTTTACCAAACCAAACAGACATATATATGTGTGTGTGTGTGTGTGTGTGTGTGTGTATACACACACATACATATATACATATATACATATTAATTATCAGCTAATAATAATCACAATGTACCATTTTCTGCACCTTTCAGTGAGCTACATGACCATAAAGATGTAGTCTGCTGCAGAAAATAATTTGTGAAAATCTATCAATTCCATTTATGTTTTCAGCAAAGCTAACTTTGATATGTATTTTACTCATTCTCATAAAGACATTTAGAGAACTTTCTTCTGTTCTTTTCGGCCATCCTTATATGGTGTGTCCAGAGAGTGAAAATCACAGTTCGCCTGCAGCATGGATGCCATGAACTGAATTGGTGAGAGAGGAAAGACTTTCTTCCCCTGCTCTCCCTCTTTTGCCCTGCCTCTGAGAAATGGGCCTGGGAGTGTTTGTTTCTGTTCTGTGCTGTTTGTTCTCCTCAGTTTCAGGTGGCAGAGGTGATCTACATAGGACCCAGGAGTTAGAACCATGATGACCTTGGAGCCAGACAGGAAGGTGCAGATAGTCAGCCTACCACGGAAGACATGGTACCTTGAACCTGAGGCCAAGGGAAGTTTTGGACTTTAAACTGGGACTGTGCTCTCTAACAGGTCTAAGGTATGACTTTTCCCTCCGCAAAGACTAAGGTGGTACACGAAAGTGGAAGGGTTATAACTCCCACATGTTAGGGAAATAAATGTATATATTTGTGATTACACATTAAAAAGTAAATATTTCTATGAAAAAAGATAAAAAAGACTTTATAGATATCAGATAATATATACGATATATAGTAATTTTTGACATCCTTAATCAATAGCAATATCATGTGTGATTACCCTAGTTATTACGTATCTTACTGTTCAGACATCTCAAGAATTTATCCTTCAATGCTTTTGAAACTATGTTGCCTGCAGCCTGGATTTCTTTTTGGTACCCAGTTATACTGCTACTATCATCAGTCCTTTTTGTTTTCCTTGCCATTAATACTTCCTCATGTAAGAGACTAAGAATCCAGGGTCACCTCTATGCCTCCTGGATAAGACATGGGAGTAAGATTTTGTGTAGTACACAAAGTAACAAAAATTAAATTAAGAAAGTGTGGAAGTACTTAGAGCAACTACTTGAATGAAAAGGCATGGGAATAGTTCATAATCAAGCTATCAATCATTTTATGTTAATTGGCCTTTCCAAAGAGGTTAGGGTAGTTTGAAGAGTTGGCTCAATCATTTAAACTTTACCAACCTAAATCCTTTTTTTGCATTCTTAATTGTTATAAATGTGAAATCAGTACAATTTAAGTTTTTAAAAATAAATTTAGAATATGTAAAAAAATTATATAGGTCAAAAAATTTTACATTACTCAGTTTGCCTTAGAAATAGATGGAGAGAAGTTGAAAAATCATTTCTTTCTGGACAGGTGAAATAAAGCATAAAAGTGAACTCTCTAAAAAGGGTTTTAAGAGAGCTTTAATTAACTGAAAAGGTTTAGCCAAAATAAGACAACAGTCTCAAATTTACCATATTTCTCCTCTCTTTGATTTCTGATTGGTTTTCTAAGTAACTGGCCACTAGAGAAATAAAATTACACATAACATCATATATATGGTTGCCCAATGAAAGTATAATGGATAATACTGGTAAGGCTTTGAAATCAAGTTAGTCTGTGATTATATCATGACACTAAACAATGGTATAATCGATAGAGTGCTTGGCTTGAAATTGGGAAAATCTAAGTTCAAATTCTCCCTTTGACACTTAACTTGCTCTGTGACCATAAAAAAAGTCACTCTCACAAAACAAGAATAATAGTATCTATAGTCTCTATCTGATGGGGATGCTATGAGGAGCAAATGAGATGATGGATGTAAAATAGTTAGAAAAATGAAAAGAGATATACAGTATCAGCATTTATAACTGGTATAGATGCTCCCTTCACAGATCTAAACTCATTGAAGTTCATGGGTTACCATGGCCCAATGTTGCATTTACTCAGGGATCAGTTTTCTACTGAGTAATTTCTTCGTCCTTAGCAAAGCTGATGTTCAAGCATAAGACACAGTGTGGCACCTACACTGTATCTGAAGCTTTTATAGTCTGGCAGAAACTGACAGAGAGTGTGATCCCCAATGGCATACCCAGGTTTTGTACTGTGACAAGGTATTAGAGAAGTTCTTGAAAAGTTCTTTTTTTTTTAAACATATAACAGGAAATCATAATTAAGAGGCATTTTCATGGAAATCCATTTACAAAGTTAAAAATCATTTTTAATCTATAACTTATTGAATACAACTTCTTCAGACACAAAACTGACCTACTTGCTGTTTCCTGAATCTCTTGTCTCCATGTCTTTGAAGGGATTGTCACTCATGCATAAAATGTACTCCTTTCTCACCTCTGTGTCTTAGAATTCTTAACTTTCTTTATGGGTCAGTTCAAGAGTCACCTCCTACAAGAGAACCATCCTAATCCTCCAATTTCGTCCCTTCCTTCCTCCCACCCTGGAAACTGCTTGTCCTGTATTTACTTAGCTGTTTCCTTGCCCTCTCCCAAAAAGGACATTAGCTCCCTGAGGATAGAGACTATTTTGTCTTAGTACCTAGAACAGTGTCTAGCATATAGCAGACAATAAAATAAAAGCTTGCTGAATGAATAAAATGTTGTATCTGTAGTCAGGAAGACTGATTCAAATCGTTACTTTCCACCCTTACTAGCTATATGACTATGCCCAAGTCACTTATTTATAGGAAGACAGATCTTGAGCTGGAAAGGGTCTCAGAGACCATAGAGTCCAATTCTTCATTTGACAAATGAGGAAAGTGAGTGAAGCCAAGGAGTTTAGGTGACATGCCTGAGGTCATGCAGAGCTGCATACTCCTTAAGCCTCTAAATAGGGCTTGTAAAATGGGGAACATCAGAAGTGTAGCACCTACCACAAAGGCCTATTAGGAGGATGTTAGGAGATAACGCACAGAAGGCACTTTGAAAACTTGAAAGCACAATATAAATGTTGGTTATTATGATGATGATATTTCTAACATATTTTATAAGTTCAAATTTCCATACTTAATTCAACATTTACCTGAATCTGTGATCTTATTATGAGGTCAAATGAAATAACATACACAAAGTTCTCTGAAAACCTTAAAGCACTACTATATGAATGCTAGTGATTATTGTGTGTATTCCCTTTAATAATGCAGATCAAAACATCTTCTCATTCTTTGTGATTTTTGTCCATGTACTCCCATAAATCCTCCATAGATGATCTAATTAATCCACCAGAGGCTTTATTTTAGTTCTTTTGAAATCTTTTGACATTTGCTGGTGGCTTTTGACACTGGTACCAGTAAAGAACTCAAGATACCAATCTGTTACTTCTCACTCTCACACACATCCATCTACTTTTCAGGTCCTAATTGCCTGGAGAATGTCTTTTATGCCCCTCTTCTTTGTAAATCACCATTTAAAAATCAATTGAAAGCTACTCCTACCCACAATGCATTTTCTCCATTCCCCTTTGGATAATTCACAATTTTGATATTTTGAGATCATAATGTTCCATAATTCACAGATACACTGGAAAAATAATGCTTTTAAAAAAGATATGTTTTTGGAGTCAGAGAGAAGCTTGTATTGTTGAAGGTTCTGAAGTTTCCTAGATGGAAAGCAGCCTACCCTCTTCAATTTTGAGACTATCTGGTGTCTGTCCAAGATATATGGTCTGATTATCAATGCAAATGCATGCCACATATTTGGAAATATAAATTCTTCATTCACTTCTTTTTTCTATATGTATTACTCTGTACACTTCTTTTGAGTGACCACAAATCTCAGTGAGATGACCCTGAAAAATTCATTCAGAAACAGTACACAGGAGGACCTCACTCACTCTAGGGAATTCTCCTTCTATTGGACTCTAAACAATTTATCTTCCATGACAGCATTGAACAGCTTTGGTAAGCATATCTCCCTCTTCTATGCCTACCTTGATATTGACAATCAGAAGGTTGATGAATAAAAATTATTTCTGAGGCTATATCTATAAAAAAATCTTGTATGATTATAGAGGTGATCTATTAAGGCTAAAGTTTGCTCTATTAAGTCACAACTTTTATATTTGCTGCACTTTCAGTTATCTACACAACAATGCAGAGGCACTCTTCCATAGAAAATCAATTGTGAAAGCCTGCAGTTGTCAAATTTTCATGAAGGGAATTTCACATATAGATTTATATTATAAATATATATGTATATCATATAGCATAACAAAAGACTGAAGAGGAGAAATTGACTCAGAGTATATTAGAAGGAAAATGTTAGAAATAGTAACATTGTGGGCAGTATGTGAACAAAGCACAAGGGTTCAGAATCCTCTGAAAATTTTGTTTTAAAATAAAATTAAAGTGGGTAGCTAACTTTTTCTAACGGCAAAAAATGGGATGGAAAGGAAATTGGGGTAAAAAACAAGGCAAAAGATAGAAGACAAAAAAAGATTTAAGAGGGAGAAGCTGCTATAATCTGTGCATCTTGGGAGGTTTAAAGGACTAAAGTTTCCTGAATTATGAAACTCACAGCAGCTGTGACTGAAAGCCAGGAAATTGAGGGGCAGGAACAAAGTGACCTCCTTGAGCAGTGTATGTACTGACCTGCAAAAGTTGTGTTGCTGTGGCTCTCTGCTCAGGACTCTTCACTAAGCACTTCTTGACAAAATCTGTGAACTCATCAGACCAAAGTTCTGGTTTCCGGAATGTTGGTGGTGGATTTGTGGGAATCATAAAAATAGCCTAGTAAAAAAATAAAAATCCCAAATCAACAGGTGAAAAAAAATCTGCAAAAATCACAAAAGCACAGTCAAATAAACAAGTCTCCTTATCCACCTTGGTTATCAGACTCTGAATCTGAAGAACAAATTTTAACTGGTCTAAGATTTCCAGTAAGATTTAGATTCAGGAAGCAAGTCCATCTGCTACCAATGTAGCCACTTCCCATTAAATTTCCTCTATTTAAACTACATCTCATTGAGCACATCATTCTTTATTTTATCTATTAGTATTGATCAGTCTCCAGAGAAGATTTTTCATTTCTGACCCTCTTAACAAACTAAGGGCATTTCCTGGTTAAACATATTTCTCTTCAATTCTGCTGCTGAAAGCCAGATACACTTCCCACCTCTTGATTATGTGTAAGTGTATCAGTTATGAACAAGCACTGAAGCCTAAAAGGCCAACAGCAGTCTAATTTTCCTCAACGATCACAAACCTTCCAAGTGATTAAGATATTATGGCTACGATTTAAAATAAAACTTGACCAGAAAATATTTTCAATATTTTCTATTCACTCCATATTTTGATATGGAACAGATGACCTTTGATATCTCTACTCTTTCTCTAATACATCTTTTCCAATGCAGCAAGAATAACCTCTCTTAAGCAGAGATCGGCTTGTATTATTCTTCTGCTCAAATGTATTTAGGGATTCCTTAAGTTCAAACTTTTTGGCCTGGCACCATACTCTTCCAATCACATTTTATATTATTCCCCTCCATATCTTCTACAATCTTCCCAAACTGTGCTGCTTCTCTCTAAACCAAAACATGATCCAAGCTGCCTTCTTGGATATCTTTTCTATCTCTGAAATAGCCTTTCTTTGCTTCCTCATTGAATTTCCACCCTTTAAAATACAACTTAAATGCTGAGTTTGTTTTTTTTTTTTTCCTACAAAGACTTCCCTGGATTTGTCCCACCTCCTTACCTGCCCAATAATATTTCTTTGCATCTCACATAGAACTTTGTTTTACAATATCTAATACACATATCAAGGAATATTGTATTTTATGGTAATCTATGTTTATAACATGTGCCTTATTAATCTATAAGCTCCATGGTGGCTAATAATCCATCTAAAATTTGTCTCTCCCCAGAACCTAACATAGTGTTATAGTAGGCACTTAATAAGTTACTACTTTATTAAAATCATAATCAGCAATTAATAAATTATAAAACTTCAATACTTAACTATACAAACACAACTTGAAATAATGGAGGGGGCAATGTACAAAAAGATTAATTGCATGAAGCAAAAGGAAGAAAGTATCTTGTAAGCATTCTGGTTTATAGAACAAATTCCAGCAATAATTTTAATATTTTTTTAAATTAGAAGCAATTGCCAAATCAGTAACTTCATGGAGAAATTTTTCCATTTTTTTCCAATGACTTTATTCTAGAGGCAGCATAGTGAATGTAAAGAGCCAATTACCAGGAATCTATCTAGTTATACATAGAACATTTATGGGCTTCATTTTCCTTATTAGCAAAATGAAAGATTAGATTAGATTATATTAGATGATCTCTCACGTCCCTTTTGGCTCCAGAATTCTAGTATTCTAATCAGTTTTATGAGTTGATAGAGCTTATTAGAAAACAAGGCCTCTCATCTGAAGAAATGAGAATAAAGACAGAGAGTGCAGGCATCTTTCTTATAATATTATAATCTGTGATTACAAACTTAAAATTGAAGGTAATTGCATAATTTGCTGCATATAACTGATGTATTGCTGAAAGAATTTTGGTTAACAGTTTTATAAATGCAAGTCAGATCTTAAAAGCATGAAGAAAGCTTATACAATGTGCAAAAGAAGAATCATTTATACATTATAATTTGAATTTTTCATTTAAAGTAAGATTCACTAGTAATACAGAAATCTGAACACAAAATAATTAATGACATAGGCTATATAGCAGAGGTCCAAAGAAAACCGACTATGAAGAGGTAAGAATAATCAGTATTCGATTTAATAAGTGATATTAAATGAGGAATTCTGTCTGTTCTCTTGGTAATTTATATACCATCGAGTAATTTTGTTTATTCTAATAATTTACTTAGCAAATCCTTTTTCATAGATAAGCATTTCTAAACATAGAAGAGGTCAATTGCCTGTGATAGATACAAACTAGGCTTTAACTCAGTGGTCATGAGTAGGTCAGGGTGGATGAAAAGGCAGGAGAGATGTTTTTGAGTCTATATGGATGTGTACATACACACACCAGTCAGGTGGAATGCAAACAAAGGCTTCTTGTAGACTCGGTTAAGTAACACAGGATCGGACGTTGCTTGACCTCTTTTACACCATCTGTGGCTAGACTAGAAATGTCTAACAGCTTCTCAGCAAGGGATGGAGGTGACTGTTCCTTTTCTCCCTTGCCCTTTACCACATTCTTCATATCTTTTGCTCCTTTCATATACATATACTTCTGGTACAGGTTTGATTAAACGACAAATGGATTCCAAGCAACAGGAAAAAGAAAATCAGTAAATAATAAACTTAAGAAAGAATAATTTAAGGGAACTTAAAAATTGCCTAAGAACATACAGCACAGTTTCAGTAGGCATGCATAGGTTATAGACACATTTAATGCAAATGAATGTGTGTGCCTAATATTTTCATACAGATAACAATAATACCACCATATGAATACTAGGTCATAACTACATATTCTATAGTTGAAGATGAATTGCCCAACATTTAAAGAAACTTTCAGATTATATGTGGAAAAAATATAAAGGGAAAACAGTAAATACAGTGAATTGTCATGGATATTATCATATACCCACATGATCATCCTCAAATATTGCTTATGCGCTATAAATTTGGGAACATTTTGTAGTCATGTTTCTGAAATATTTTCTGTAATACATTTTATAATAACAGCTCCAATTTATATAGTCCTTTGCTGGTTGTAAAATGCTTTCTTTTGTACCCACAGCATTTAGTACGCTCAATAAATGCTTGTTGACTTGACTTTGTCTTACTACCCTATAAGTCCTTCCCACATTTATTAGATGAGAAAACCATGCTTCAGAAAGATGAAATAATTTTTCAACGGTCACAGTACAGTGGCAGAGTCAAGATATCTTTCTACTATATCACAATGCCTTCCATTTACTGGAATCAACAAATCAACCTTGATAACTGACCACCTCTCAGGAAATATAAAAGCAAGAACCAGCTTGAGGTAACAGTTTTATCACCGTCATTTGACATAGAAAATGATAGCATACTATCTGTTCAGTCATTTCACATGTATCAGAGAACAATGAACCTATGAATGTTAAACAGACCCTTAAAGACCAGAGATGGTAAAAATGACAGCTTTTCCCTAGTTCCTCATCTAGTTCCAAGGTAGAGGGTGAAATAAAAGCAACATTTAAACTCTTAAAGCAAGGCAGTGACAATTATTCCAATAACAGGAATGGTTGGCAGAAAAAAATCAAGGTTATATGATTAGAACGTGGATGACAGCTTGAACTATGGAAATTAATGGAAAAGGAACAAATTAACATAGTCAGCTTAAATATGTAGTATTAAATAAATGCTTATTAGTTTGACTTAAGTGAGAAAGATGATTTAATGAAATATTCTAAGTTAAAAGATATTACAGGAAATGGAGACAATATTTATTTTCTAACTCATCATCATGATCATTTTTTGAATGGGCTAATGGCATTACATTATGACATCAAAAGTAACTACAAAAGGATTTTTTTTCTTTAAAGGAAAATGAATGCAAACATAATACAAGACTTGCGATGCTAAGGAAAAACAAAACCTTCTCGTGAACAAAACCCATCTTCTTTCAGGATACAGCACTAGTCCTTACACACATGGGAACTTTATCCAAATGTGGTAAAAATAACAAGAGCATCATAAAAAATATCCTTCTAAAACAAACAGGCATATAAATCATGCAAGAAATACTTATTAAACATGTATGTACTTTGTAGTATTCTATGTGGAGTGAGGAAGAGAAGGTTATAGAAAAATAGCTTCAAATACAGCTACAACTGTAGCTCAGAAAGTTTCCAATCTTGGCAGGCAGTAAAAATCAAAACACTCAAAATAATTAGAGAACAATTACGTGCTAATAACGCTTCACTAAAATCTAACTCCAAAACTTTACCATAATATAGGGGAAAATCTGGGTTCTGAAGAGTAGCTGTGTCATCAGGATTACAAGCTTTAGCAATGGCAAAATACTATTGCCCAGGTAGAGATTATGTGTCTGTCCTCTAATAACCAACCCAGTTAAATACAGGAAAATTCATCACCAGAAGGTTGGCTACCAAATGGCAATAAAAAACTGTTATTATTTATTATTTTACTTCAAAAACTTTTTTTCTTTTTTTAATTTTTAATTAATTTATTTTGAATTATCAACAATCACTTTCATAAGCTTTTGAGTTTTAAATTTTTCTCCTCCTCCCTCCCCAAGATGGCGCCCAATCTGATATAAGCTATACATAAATATATATATATATATTTTTTCCTATTAAACATATTTTCACATTAGCGATGTTGTAGATAAGAATTAGAACCAATAGGAGGAACCATCAGAAAGAGGAAACAAAACACAACAGAAGAAAAAAATAGCAAATAGTATGCTTCGTTCTGCATTCAAACTCCATAGTTGTTTCTTTGGATGTGGACAGCATTTTCCATCATGAGGCCTTTGGAGATGTCTTAGATCCTTGTATTGCTAAGAAGAGTTAAGTCTATCAATATTAGTCATCGCACAATGTGGCTGTTACTGTGTACTGCAAAAAACTTTTAAGGACATTTATACCATTCAAACTGATTGAATCATGGATTTTATGAAGTACTAAAGGGCTAAACTACAGGACTAAATTATGGATTTTATGAAGTATTAAAAGGCTAAGCTGTAGGATACATTAGACATCTGTGATGTAGCAGAAAGAATACTAAATGACTTGGAGTAAAAAGGCCTAAGTTTGGATCCCAGGTCTGACATTTAAATAGCTTGGTTAAGTCACTTAAACTCTCTAAGTCTCAGTTTCTTACTCTGTAAAATGGGAATATTATTTGTACTATCTACCTCACACAATTGTTCTAATGGTCAAATGGGATAACAGATGTAACGCATTTAATAAAACTGAAAATGCCCATGAATAAATATAATTGTTATTACTGAAAATAAGGAATTTAAAGTCATAGAAGTAATAGATCAGTATAAGGAAGAATAGTTTAAAAAGGTATTATGAAGCTTTAGGACTATACCCAGTAGGCTTGGAAGGATGCAGGACTGGCCTTTTCTCAGTCTTTATCATTCTTGACCTTTCTGCAGCATCTGACACTTGTCCAACCCTCCTCCCATATATTCTCTCCTTTCCTTTGGTTTTTGTAACACTGATCTCTTCTGTTTCTATTTGACTTCTGCTACTTCTAGGTCTCCTTTGCTGCATCATCAACCATGCTCACTCACTTTCTATGAGTACACCTTAGAGCTTTATCCCAGTTCCTCATCTCTTTCTCCTCTGTACTTTTTCTCCAAGTAATATCATCAGCTCCCATGAGTTCAACTATCATTTCTATGCAAATGTCACCTGAATCCATATATCCAGCCATAGTCTCTCTTCTGAACTGCAGGCTAATATTAGCAACTGCTTATTGGACATCTCCAACTGGATTCTCTGTAGGTATCTCGATATCCAAATAGAAATTACATATGCAAAATGGAATGTCCAAAATTGGAACATGTTTAAGATTCTATCTCTGTTATCCCCAAAATAAAGCTTCTTTTCCTACCATCTCTAATCCTGTTAAAATCACTTCCACCTTTCCAATCACCCAAGTTTGTAACTTAGGAATTATATGTGATCCATGACTCTCACTCATCCTTTATATCAAATCAACTGCCAAGTCTTACTGATTCTAACTCAACAGGTAGAATCTACTTTTACAACTGTCCCTTTATACCCACCCTCACAGACAACACTCTAGCTCAGGCTGTATATCTAACCCCTACCTCAACTACTGCAATAACTTCCTAATTGGAATCCTTTCCTTGTCTTTTCCCTTTTCAAACCATCCTCCACACAGCTGCAAAACTGACATTGCTATCTTCCATCCTTCCTTCCTTCTTTTTTTCCTTCTTTCCTGCCTTCCTTCTTTCTCTCTCCCTCCTTCTTTCCCTCAGCTTCCTTTCTCCACATGGGGAATCATACTCTCACCTGCAGGTGCTCTGCCCAAAGGAATATAAATTTTGATCACTGAAACCTCACAAGATATCTTGGGGTTTACAGGCTAGATTTCTTTTTTAAAGACCATTCCTTAAACCAAAATCACTTTGGCCCTCATTAATTGGCCAACAATAGGTCCCAGCCCAAGCCTCACTGGGTCATTGTTTGGGTTCTGATGGCTCAAAGTGAGTATTAAATAGCAATTGTTTCTGTTTCAGTCAGAAACCTCGAGGGCCTTTCCCTCCAAGACTGACTTTTTCATTTTGTTTTGTTTGTGACTAAGTAAAAAAAGGCCATTCTTTGCCTCATTTCTTACCTACCCTTAATCACTGAATGGGCAGACAAACTGAGACCCGGGAAAGACCTTAGCTTAAAAAGGCCAAAGCCTCCCAATCTGGGGCCATTTCCAGTCATCCTGATCTATATTTTGGCACTGGATCCAGATGGCTCCAGAGGAGAGAGTGAAGCCGGTGACTGCACAGCTCTGCCTCACTTAAATCCAACTCACTTGCAAGTCATGACATCACCTTCCTGATGTCATGTTCCTCTTTGAGAACGAAGGACAAACAACAATGATACTACCAGCTCTAAGCTCCTAGGATTACCTCTAATTGCTGGAAAGTGATATATTACCTTGTCTATATAAATATTTTTCATTTGAACTTCTGTTATATATTGATGGATAACAAACTCAGTTATTTCTGTCCTTGAAGGTAATGATCTCCTCTGAACTTTGAGCTGCCTAGTTGAGATCTTATCTATAGATAATCTTAACATATCAGGCTCACCTCTCCAGTAGCTATTAGAAACCCAAGGATAAAAAGACTAACTTAACAGTTGTTGACACAGTATTATCACAAAATGAGTCTAAAATGTCCATCCTCATTCACTAACAAACGTTTAATTTCACAGTATGTGGTATAAGTAAATCTTGATAAGAGTCACATGCTGCAACATTAAAACATGTTCCCAGAAAGCTGATTTGCCTTCCTTTTACTTTTACCTAAAACTAACCACAAAACATCATTTTAAATAATTTATTTCTCAGTAAATAATGATTTTAAGAAATAAATAAACAATGTCAATAACAGTGGAAAAAAGAGCTCAGCTATAAGACCTATCAGGCAAAATGGATAAGATATTTACTTTTAGAAAGTATGTATCTATATTAAAATATACTAAAAATTCAAATATTCTTTCATATGACTAGAGCATTTGAGTGGCTCTTAGGCATCCAATAAATGTTAACTAAATTGAGGAAAATGCTCATTTAATAAATTTTATTATCAGAGGACATACAGAACTAGGATGACTGGCAGAGGATGTTTAAATTCTAAGCAAAAGCAAAATGTTGCAAAAGGGTTTCCCCACCACCGCCACCACCACCACAAACAGTCCCAGGAACACTCCTGCTTTTCAGGCATAAGGGCCCTTTCCTTTAATAGACCAAGTACTAAACGGCAGGTTAAATGGAGGATATCTTGGCAAATAAAAGAAGCAGAAACTTAGACAAATCTATCTCAAGATTTAAAAAAAAAAATAAAACATGAATAAAGATTAGTCATATAACTTTATCTTATCTCAAACATCATTTTGATTGAAGAATGTTATTACTGAGAAAAATAAGCTTCTCATTTTATTTGTTTCTCGACTCTGTATTGCTTAACTACCTTAAACCTTTGATTAAGCTTTAAAAAGAACTTCCCTGACCATGAGCTGACAATCAAAAAAAGAAAGAAAAAAGTAAGTTTATAGGTCTACATAAAAATGCTCCTTATCCTCCCACTTAGACTACCTTTCAACTTAACTACAGCTTCCAAAGCTAAGAATCCAGAAACACAAATGAAATTAGGAAAGAGACAAACCAAAGAAGCTACTATGCTTGTAATATACAATTTCTACGGGGTGGGGCAATACCAAGAAAAGATGGGAGCGGGGAGGTAATTTATTCCTTGCATCTACTGTGCGCCAGGTACAACACCAACTGCTTTACAAATATCTCATTTGATCCAATACAACATAAGAAGGAAGACTTTCAGGCACACAGAAGCAATAGGAATAAATGGACCACCATGAATTTTATTCTAGTATTTGTGTATCTTAAGTTCAAAGACAATAGGTTATCTTCAATTATTTTCAATGATTAAAACAATGTGAAACTCTTACCCTGTATCTTGCATTGCACAGGAAGTACTCTACATTTTACCAGTGCTTTGTATTCCAAAAGTTTGTTTTTAAATGTGATGTTAGGAACTATATTTTTCTACAGAAATAATGTCAGGTTTTAAACCAGCCCACAAGGGCCTATATAACTCACAAAACAGGGTGTCCCAAAGACTTAATAACTTGAAACTGCAATAAGATTTTGGGGACACACTATACACCTTAAGCACAGTTCTATATTAATATTACTATAGTGGTCATCCAGCGCAGTCAATAAAGGACTGGACCTAAAGTCAGGTTCCTTACCTCTACCTGCTGAAATTATTTTATTCCTTCAAGGCAAAGCTGACCTATTATCTCTTCCATGAAGTCTTCCAGGACTTCTCCTAAATTAGACATATTCTTTTTTTTCCCCCTGGGAGTTATTTTATATATTTTTAATTTTAATTAATTAATTTATTTTTAGTTTTCAACAATCACTTCCATAAGTTTTTGAGTTTTAAATTTTCTCCTCCTCCCTTCTGCCTCCCTCCCCAAGATGGTGTGCAATCTAATATAGACTCTACATATACATTCCTATTAAACATATTTTCACATTAGTCATGTTGTAAAGACGAATTAGAACCAATCGAGGGAACCACAAGAAAGAAAAAAAAACAGAAGAAAAAAAAAGAGCAAATAGTATGCTTCAATCTGCATTCAAACTCCATAGTTCTTTCTCTGGATGTGGATAGCATTTTCCAATTTAGATGTATTCTTTTCAAATTTTCCTAAAGTATTTAGCTAGGATCTCTTCTTTGCCTTTATTACATCATACCTTTTAGCATTTCCAATTTGTACACTTACGCGGTTTTTGGAAATAAAGTTGAGGATCACTCAAAGGGTAATGGAAAGGTATACGGTGGGTCTGAGTATTCTGTACCACCATGAGGAATTGCCCAGGAGAAGTAATTAAAATGCAATTAGGCAATAAGGATTTATTAGGACCTACTACATGCCAGGTACTGTGTTCAGCACCAGGGATACAAAGAATGGGGAAAAAACAGTCCCTGTTCTCAAGGAGTTCACAGCTAAATGGGAAAGACAACATGAAAACAGCTGTGTATAGATATATACAGGGTAAAATGTGGAAAATCTTAGAGGGAAGGCACTAAGATTAAGATGGGTTTATGAAAGGCATCTTATAGAAAATGGGACTTTAGCTAAGACCTGAAAGAACTCAGGGAAGCTAAGAGGTGGAGATGAGAAAGGAGAGCATTCTAGGAATAGGGAACATTCGGTGAAAATGTCCAGTCCAGGGAAATAAGATTGCCTTCCAAAAGGAAGAGCAAGGAGGCAAGTGTCACTGGATTATAGGGTTATGTAGAGGAGAATAAGATGTAAGAAGACTAGAAAGGTGGGGCTGAGAGGGAAGGTTTAAAGGGTTTTTAAAAAGAGGATTTTCTATCTTAATCCTGGAAGTAACTGGGAAGGACTAGAATTAATTGAATGCTTGGAGGTGAGGAGGGGTGGGGTTGGGTAAAAGGACTGTTGCATTATGCACTATGTGTCATCCATTCATTCTACATGGATGATTTGACGTCATTTATCAATTGTAAAACAAAGCTTTCCTAAGCTACTGAAAATTAACAGGAACATTAATGACATGAAACAAATGGCAGTATGGTACAAATAAAAGCAAGACAACATGAAGAATGAAGAGACAAGATGGAGTGCATCAAAAAAAGAACAAGGAATGTAAAGGGACTCAAAATCATGGCATTTGAGAACCACCTGAAAGAAGTGGACAGTTTGGCTCAGGAAAAATTAGACTTAGAATGTGCATGACCACTACCTACAGATGTTGAATGAATTTTCATGAAGAAGAGAAATTGGAATTGTTCTGCTTGGCATTAGAGGGCAGAAAGCAACGGTGGATTCAATGGGTAGACATTAAAGAAGTAGATTTCAGCTTGACATAAGGAAAACTTTCCTTAAATTGTTATCTTTCCAAAAATGCAAAGATAGCTTGAGGCTCAGAGGATTCCTCATCACTGAAGACCTTCAAGCAGAGGCAAGATGATTATTTAACAAAGCTCTGTAGGGAAAATCTATGCTTTAGGTGGTAGTTGGACTAGATGACCTCTAAAGTTACCTTCTGACTCTTCCTCCATGGGTTCTGAGAAGCCTGAGATGAGAAAGAGAACAGTAAGAAGAACCATCCCACTGGCACCAGCATCTAATAATTCATGAGAGCTGAAAAGCCTGAGGAGAGAAGAGGTGAAGAGAGAAAGAGGAATGATGTCCTCCTGGCTGCTGCTTCCACTAGGCTGCCCCAGATGGGGACATTTTTTTAATGTTAAATATGTGCAGATATGACCAAAAAAGGTCAGTGTCCTTTATACACTTTATATATCAGTCCTTTATACACGTTATTTGATTCAACATGTATTAAACACCTACTATGTGCATGCTCTGTATTTTTAAAAAGTTTAATGAGAAATCCAACTAGGAAAAGTCTACCTGAAGACATTTAATTATTAAACTGGAAAGAATACCAAAAATAAATCATGAATGGAAAAGACCTCCTAAGGTTTTTATAATGAACTTTTTGTCTTTGATAATGGAGCCATCACACTGGAACTTTAGCGTCACATATATAGAAAATGGAAATATTGCTGAAGGAAAAAAGAAGGGGAAAGGAGCTCTAGGCCAAGTTCACACAAAGGAGTTCTACAGCAACATATAACTGTGAAGGAAAGATGAAAGATGGGGAAACATTTCATACCTTGTTTTTGCTTTAAGTGGCCGAAAGCATAATACGCAAAGAAGAGGGCTTGGAATCAGGAGGACCTGAGTTCAAGTGCTTCCTCCAATATGTTCTGGTTGTATGACTCTGGATAAGTCACTTGAACCTCTCAATGCTATAAGCAAATAAGACTGTAATATACAAGGAAATACCAAACATGCATTTGAAGAGATTCCTCGTCTGGGAGTTCCTTAAGCTTTGCAAAATCTTAGATCCAGTCCCTATTGCTATTTTTGTTATTAAAAGGCAACTGAGATAAAATTAGTAACTACCAGCTCACATGACTACTATATAAAATGTCAAAGAATAATCCATATGCCCACTGAGAGCAACTCTGATAAAACAATTAGAAAGGAATAACAGGAAGGTTTTACAGGTGATATTAAACCTCTACATTAACTTCCACAGGGTGGGTGTAGGCCGTCCAAGTAAAAACATGAGTAAGTAAGTATGGGGCATCTTTATTTCATTCTATAGAAAATGCAGAACTCAAAGAACTCATAGGAAACCACATACAAACACAGAAAACACAAAAAGTGCCCAAATAATCCACTATCTCTCCTTTAAAAGGAACTGAATTTGGCGGGCTGCTATTTACATACCAGTGATTTTGCTTTAACATTCTAGTAAGTTCTCTTTCCCACAGTCTTGCACATCCCATTTCCCCCATCCCCATCCAGGTCTCATAGAAACAGCCTGTGGTTTAGACTTCCCTGAAGGTAAATATAAACTGAGCTATACTTACAATAAAAACAACTATTATTGTAATAAAATATTACAATAAATCATAATTACATCAAATAATGATTATTACAGCTAGCCCTTATATAGCAACTACTATGTGACAGACACTGTGCTAAGCACTTCACAAATAGCATCTCATTTGATCATACAACAATCCTCTAAGGTTAAGTGCTATTATTATGCCCATTTTATAGCTGAACACACTGAGGCAAAGAGAGGTTAAGTGACCTGCCTAGGAACACAGCTAATAAGTGACTAAAGTCAAATTTGAGCTCAAGTCTTCCTGATTCCAGGCTCTCAGCACTCGATACCACCTAGCTGCTTCTGTTGAGTAAGCAATCCCTTCCTATCAAACCTGAACTAATCTGAATAACTCATTGTAAGAGTAATTCATAGGAACTCCAGATCTCCTGGATCCCTGCTAATAATAGAATACTACAGAATGAAAACTATAATGTCAGAATCTCAGTATTGTAGACACTGCAAATTAAAAGTTTGAATGAATCCACTGACTTTATGATTAGAATGATGTGTAAGTGTTCCCATGAAAAATATCTTAAAAAAAAAAAGATGGGTATGAATACAAAAGGGCAGCTAGATGGCACAGGGGATAGAATACATGGCCTGAAGTAAGGAAGACCTGTTTTCAAATCTGGCCAAGACATTTATTAGCTGTGTGACCCTGGACATGTCACTTAACCCAGTTTGCCTCAGTTCCCCCATTTATAAAATGAACTGGAGAAGGAAATGGCAAACCACTCCGGTATCTTTGCCAAGAAACCCCAAATGGGGGTCACAAGGAGTTGAGTTAATGGGGTCAGGAAGAGCAGACGCAACTAGAAGGATTCAACAACAACAACATGTATACAAAGGAAATCCTATTGTGAAATAATACACTATCCCTTTAAGGTTTGTTGCTGAGTTAATATGTACAGAATATGTACAGCAACTCTGAGAGACAATTGCTAGAGGCTGAGTCTGACTTAGAGAAAGAGTCATTGGGCTTTGAATGTGACAAGGCATTATTATATACTGGAGAGAGAAGAACACCAGAACTATTATATGATTTGGGGACAAGTGTAATTTATCTGATTATAGACAGAAGATGATAATTTTATTTTGGAACCAGAAGATAAGAGAGAAGACAGTATTCAGAACTACAACAGAAAAGTTGGAAGTGAAAGTGATGGATACTACAGGTGCTGGTGCTAAGGTCCTCTACATGAGTAGATAAACACTGTGGAAGCAGAGAATTAGCGTAGTCAAACAATGGATAAATGAATTTGTCTGAGCATCATGGGAGGTGTCAAGTAAAGTACAGCATAGGTGAACTCAGATTAGCAACGGAAACATCTAATCGACATAGCTACATTCATCAAAGGATTTTTATAGGCTATTCCTGAGAGAGATCATACTAACATTTACAGTTCCAAAGTTGTGAGTTATGCTGGGCATATGAGTTTACCTCACTTCTGTGCCTCACTGGCAGATTTCTCTCTGTGCCCACTCTTCCTCAAAGGGTGGAAAATGTGACCCAGGTTTATGCATGGGTTACTTATTATTTATGCATGGATAAGTTCATTATTTATGCATTGGTTTTAATATGAATTCTTGTGATAATACTATTATTTCTTCTGCCTTGTTGCTAAATCATTATGCTTAAGATCTAAACTATCATTATTGTGACTGGTTAGTGGTGTAAATATAAATATATCTGTGGGGGCTCTAACTTGGGTGAGTAACGGTAGTATATTCCTTCACACTAGGATTAACCCTAGGGCCCTGAAAGATTTTGAATAATACAACCACTAAGTGTGAGAGCAGGTTGAAGTGAGTTAGCCAAGAAAGTGAATAGATATCTACATAGATATCTATGGGTGAAAAATGTGAAGTGTTACAGTATAGATATCCCATATCTGTAAATATTTATTTGTGATGTTTTAAAAGGAAAATATTAAACATTAATCTTGTAATAGGGTTACCTATTAAGATACATTATGATGGAAAGAGTGCTGGACTTGGAGGTTAAAGAAATTGGGATTCAAATCCCACCTAGACCATTTACTATTTGGTTGAACACAAGCAAATCACAATTTCTGAGTCTCGGTTCACCCATGTATAAAGAAGGGATAATACTATCTGTTAGGGTTTTCCTCCTCAGATTGTTGAGAGAGATAAACGAAATAATGCAAGTAAAGTACTTTGAAAACTGCTTGTAAATGTCGGCTATTGTTATTGATAATCAGCTGTGATTAGTCTATAATCAAGGACAGTTAAACATATTCATTCATTTAATAAGCATGATCTTGGAAAAATAGCTTACTTCCCTGGGCCTCATCTGTAAAATGAGGCAACTATACCATACAATATTTAAATTCCTTTCCATTTCTAAAATTCTATTATTGTAAATATTCAGCTGAGGTCAACTACAGAGATAGCACTGAGACAATTGCTTAGAGGGATAGAAAAATACAAAACCTGGTCTTGAATTGATAAAAATACTTGAGTTTCTGATAAACCATCAAATAAAAGAAAATTTCAGATCAAGGCAAATTATGAGGGGTAAGTGAACTCACCTTAAAAGAGTAATGAGAACCTACACAGTTCATATACAAAAGTTTATAATAAAGTTTTATAATTAAGCACAGGGAACAATATTACCTTGCCAAGAATTGCTATCATTGGCAAACCTCCATATTAAATGCAATTTCCCAATTCCCGAATACAAAGAGAATTCTGAATTTGGCAAGTCTTTGGAGAAAAAGGCTAAAGAACAATCTGGCTTAACATTAAAGTTACCTCATCTTCCCCAACTGAGGTTTAACCTAAAGGAAAATTCTGAACAGATTCTGTTGGATACATGCCATACTCTACTCATCAGAGTTCGTTATTAGAATTTTGGATGGTGCACTAAAGTATTTATGTATTTTTTCCTAAAACTAAGCTTGACTAAGAGTAAAAGATATGGTGTTAAGAATATGAAATTGATTTTTTAAAGCATTGGCCAGAACAAGAATATTATATAATCAATCATTTTCTTGAGGGAGGAGACAATCGCATACTTCTATTTTATTCCTCCTGTCATTTTGGATTGAGGCGGTATGGCTAATAAATAGAGTGCTAAATTTGGAGTCAGAAAGACCTGGAGTCAAACCCAGGTTTTAATACCTATTTAACTATGTGGACTGAACAAGTTACTTAACCCCCCAGGATTTATCTACTAAGTCCTTCTTGATTCAGAAAGAAATAGTATGAACTTGAGTTCATTTTTTTTTATTTACAGTATTTACAGAATGAAAAAATGACTTTAAAAAAGTAACCTTCTCTCTCTCTCTCCAAACTAAGTAACAATATTCTCATTTTCACCTGCACCAATCATTCTTCTTAGCACTGCAGTTAACATTAAGAAGAAACCAGATGAGTCTGGAGTTGGGGCTAAGGTGGCTGATTTTTCTCTGCACATTTTTCTAACTTTTATTAATATTCTTGAAAACATCGGGAATGCTCTTGTTATTTATCTGTCTGTTGTTATAATCTCCATTTGCAATTTTGGAATCTTCATTTTCTTTAATTTTTCAACATTTTATTTATCTAAGTATACCAACTAAATTTATTAACAATTTAATATGGGAAACCTTTTGTTCTCATGGATATAAATTTAAAACAGCTAACTATTATGGAACTTTCCCCGAAAAACTGCTTTAAACATTTCCCTTTTAAGTTTATAAAAGTATCATTTAAGAACTAGAACATAATTTAGCATTAAGAAAACTCCAAGTCACATCTAAAAAACTACAAAACTGACTTTACTTAATCAGACACAAATATAAACTCCAAGAACTGATCATGACACTTGTTCAAAATATCTTTGCAAAAGTTACTTAACAATAGGGTACATTTTCAATATCTAAAAATTTCCCCAAATAAAGCTCTAACCAATTGCTTTAAAAACTAAAAGCCATATATCTTCTTTATCAAGATGACTTTTCTCCAGTTATCCATATTCTATTAACTTTAAAAAAGGTCTCAGTCAATTCTAACCTCTTGCGCTAAGCCTTTCCTGAAGGATTTATTATGCATCTACTATTTAAGCACTTTGCTAAGCACTGGGGACACAAAGAGAGGCAAAAGACAATTCTTGTGCTTGAGAAACTCAATCTAATGGGAAAGACAACATGTAAAAAATACGTACAAACAAGCTACATACAGGTAAATATGAAATACAACAGAGGAAAGGCTCAAGAATTCAGAGGGAAAGGCTACTTAAGCACCTACTAAGTGTCAGAGGAGAGAAAGGAATGTAATCAAAAGATACTGCAAAGATGAAATCAATCCTGATTCCAACATTTGTTAGTTGTGTAACGATTGGCAAGTCCTTTAAATTCCCTGAGCTATAGTTCCCTCATTTATAAAATGAAATAATATTTTTTAAACTTACCACAAAATGTAGTCACATGAGATAATATAGATACTGGCTTTGCAAAATGTAAAGTCCCATGTAATTGTTGGTTATAAATATAAAACCATAGGATATAGAGCTAGAAGAGATGTTAGAGATCCAGACCAAATTCCTTAATTTACAGAGGCTGAATGTTCTGTCCTAACTTCTTATATATCTATATTGTCTTTCAGACTCTCACAATACAGATTCTACCCCTCCCCAACTAGCATCTGAGACACTAAACTCTTTTGCTTTGCTTCCAACGAAACCAGTCCTATCACTAACTTAAACACTAGATCTCAATCTCTTTCCCTTGGACAACCTTTAAAAAATTTTTTTAAACATTTTAAGGATTTATGATTTCATTGGTATCAGTATACCCTTCACCAATGTGAATATTACAACTCTTCTATAACTTAGCAGATGGTCTTTGAGAGCTGCTTAGGTCAAAAAAATTACTCTCCCTTCAGATAACCTGCTCAGCCTTGTACAACAGTCTATCAACAGTATCTTAAATCTTTCAACTTACTAGCCCTGTAAGACAGAGCTTACACCTTGCTAAGCATAGCTTCTGAGAAACCAAGCTAATCAACATGTCACAATATGGCACCCTATTTTGTGACATTATATTTTCTTAGGCTACATTAATAGATGAAAGTTTCCAAAGAAAGGTTCATTGATACGCTACCCTGGTCAGATCAAATCTGAAGAATTTCAGTGTTGGCTACATTTTAGGGGAGCCATGGACAAGCTAAATTCAGTCAAGAGGATAGTACTCCAAGATAATAAAGAGAACTGAAACCATCCAATTTGAGAATTGGTTGAAGGAATCAAAAATGTTTATTTTGGAGAAGTGAAGACTTAGGGGAAAACATGATCACTTTCTTCAAATATTTAAAAAGTATCTCACAGAAGAGAGATTAAACTTACTAAGTATGACTCCAGAGAGGAAAACTAATAAATGGAACTTAGCTCAATATGAGAAAAAACTTCCTAATAATTACAGCTGTCAAAACAGGAATGGACTGCCTCAAGAGTAGTGAGTTCTCTGTCACTGGTGGTCTTAAAGAAAAGGCTGGATGACCACCTTTATTAAGGATGTCAAAGTGTAGATTTATACAATAGTCTCTTCCTTTGTGATATCATCAGTTACCATGGGTTCAATAATCAGCTCATTAGAATTAGAGAATTGGAAGGGATCTCAGCAGTAATCTAGTTTGACCCACCAACAAAGGAATCCCCACTATAACATACCTAATAAGTGGTTGTTCAGTCTCTACTTGAAGACCTATGAAGAAGGGGAAGTCCGTCGTGTCTCAAGGCAAGCTATTTAAATTTTGGACAGTGCAAATTATAGGGAAGTTTTTCCTGACACCAAGCCTAAATTGGCATCTCTGGACCTTCCCCCCATACCTCATGATTCTGCCTTCTGGGGCCAAATTAAACAAATTTAATTCCCTCCTCTACATGACAGTCCTTCAAATAACTGAACACAGATACCATGGGGAGGGTGACTACACTGCACTCCACATCCAAGAAAATCCCTCAAGGTTCTGCTGGGATCTTTTCTATTCTCTCTCAACATCCCTCTTGAAGAGCTAATCAGCTCCCATAAATATCTCAACCTCAAGAGAGAAGGAGGAGTCATTAAAATAGTGCAGGCATTTTTTTTTTAATAAACATATGCTCCAGAGTGAGCATGAGATTGTAGATGTTTCCTCAGTCACTTGGAACCTCTGCTAGTATGAGCAACTTTTCTTATTGACAATGATTCTAGTGTATCTTTCACCCCACTTGGGAAGGCAACTACTTCTCTGGTGCGCGACTGCAGCAATGGTGATCTGTCCTGATCCTGAAGGAAAACCTAGCTATGCTGGATTCTGGGGAGACCGCATGTTTGTCCCTAATGTTGCATATAAATACATTTATACATATATATTACTAATCTTTACCCCTAAGTTACAGATACAGTTTACCAACTAGCAAACTTTCCTTATCTACCTTGTTCCAACATCCCAGAGGCTATTCATCTTGGAGACCTGCTCTGGATATGACTACAAACCACAGAGATTTACACCCTCTCCCCTGAGAATGAGCTCACAAGAACAGGTTGCATATGCTTTCCAAGGAAGGGTTCATTCTCTCAGAGCAAACCAATCCCAGGCAGGCCTTGCCAGGAAAGAAGGGAAGGGGAACAGGGAGGGCAAGGGGAGGCGAAGGGGAAAAGGAGGAAGAAAAAGAAAAAGAAAGGGAAAGGGGAAAGGAAAGGGAAAGGGAAAAAGAAAGAAAGGAAAGGATTTTCCCCTAACTCCCAATACCTTCTCCAGAATCACTTGCTTTGTCCCACTCACTGAAAGTCTCATGGTGCCCATATCCAACGCTCCTTATTAATGGATCTGAATCACACTCTCTTTGGATCAAACACTTTATGGGCAATGTTAGGGACTGGAGAAAGAAGAAAATTTTGATTTAGGTGCTGAATCTAATCCTTGTGTAAAATGTGATCCCCGTATATAGCAAAAAGTCTACTAATTGGCCCTGATGTTTCATGTCTCTCTTCTTGAATCAATTCTCCATATAGCTGCCAAATTGATATTCCTACAGCATAGATCACTTCCCCTTGTTTGGAAGCTCCAGAGGCTCTTAATTATGTCTAGGATAAAATAGAAACACTTAGGTCCTTCACAGTCTTGCCCCAAACTCCCTTTCTAGGTTTATTGCATACTATTCTCCTTTATCCAATCTACTTCCCAGCTAATTTGGTCCATTGCTATTCCTAGTATTTGACACTGCATCTCCTGTCTCAGTACCTTTGCACAAGCTGTTCCACATTCCTAGAATGAATTACCTTTTTACCCCTACCTAGCAGAGTTCTGAGCTTCCTTCAAGGCCCAGTTCAAAAAATCTTGTGCCATCTCCAACACAACACCTATCCAAGGGTGATTTCCAACCCTTCTCTTTTTATGGCCTCCCCTCCCACACATATACCTTATTTTGTGTAGATTTTGTCTACTTAATAAAGAAATTAAGCTTCTATTCCCAATAAGATCAGGAGTGAAACAATTATCCATTATCACCACCGTTATTTAATATTGTACTAGAAATATTAGCTGTAGCATAAGAGAAGAAAAAGAAATTGAAAGAATTAGAGTAGCAATGAAGAAACAAAGCTATTGAAGATGACATAATGGTTTACTTCGAAAATCAACAAAAAAATACTTGAAATAATTAACAACTTTAGCAAAGTTGCAGGATATAAAATAAACTCACATTTCTATATATTACTAACAAAGCCCAGCAGCAATAGATAGAAAAAGAAATTCTATTTAAAATAACCGTAGACAATATAAAATATTTGGGAGTCTATTTGCCAAGACAAACCCAGGAACTACATAAACACAATTATGAAACACTTTTCACACAAATAAAGTCAGATCTAAATAACTGGAAAAATATCAGCTGCTAATGAGTAGGCCAAGCTAATATAACAAAAATGGCAATTCTACCTAAATTAATTTACCTATTCAGTGCCATGCCAATCAAACTATCAAAAAATTATTTTATAGAACTAGAAAAAATAATAGTAAAATTCATCTAGAAGAACAAAAGGTCCAGAATATCAAGGGAATTAATGAAAAGAAACATAAAGGAAGGTGGCCTAGCTGTACCAGATCTAAAACTATTTAATAAAGCAACAATCATAAAACTCTCTGGTACTGGCTAAGAAATAGAGTGGTAGATCAGCAAAACAGACAAGACACAGTAGTTGGTGGCTATAGCAATCTTCTGTTCGATAAATTCAAAGACTCCAGCTTGTGGGATAAAAACTCACTATTTGACAAAAACTGCTGGAAAATTGGAAAATAGTATGACAGAAACTAGGCACAAACCATCATCTTACACCATATACCAAGATAAGGTCATAATGGGTACGTGATTTAGACATAAAAGGTGATATCAAAAGCAAATTAGAAGAGCAAGGAATAGTTTACCTGTCAGATCTATGGAGAACAGAAGAATTTATGACCAAACAAGAGATAGAGTACATTATGAAATGCAAAATGGACAATTTTGATTACATTAAATTTTAAAATGTTTCCACAAACAAAGCCAATGCAACCAAGATTAGAAGGGAGGCAGAAATCTGGGAAACAATTTTCACAGCCAGGATCTCTGATAAAGGCTTCATTTCTAAAATACATAGAGAATTGAATCAAATTTACAGGACTACAAGTCATTCTCCAATTGATTAATGGTCAAAGGATATGAACAGGCAGTTTTCAGATGAAGAAATTAAAGCTATCTATAGTCATATGAAAAAATGTTCTAAATTACTATTGATTAGAGAAATGCAAATTAAAACAACTCTGAGGTATCACCTCACACCTATCAGATTGGCTATTATGACAAAAAAGGAAAATGTTGATAAATGTTGGAGAAGATATGGGAAAATTGGAACACTAATGGTGTTGCTGTGGTGCTGATGGAGTTCTGAACTGATCAAACCATTCTGGAGAGCAATCTGGAACTATGCCCAAAGGGCTATAAAATTGTGCATACACCTTTGATCCAGCAATACCACTACTACGTCTGTATCCCAAACAGATCATAAAAAGGGGAAAAGGACCTACATGTACAAAAATATTTATAGCACCTCTTTTTTTGGTGGCAAAGAACTGGAAATTGAAGGGATGACCATCAATTAGGGAATGGCTGAACAAGACAAGGTATATAAATATAATGGAATACTTTTGTTCTAAGAAATGATGAGCAGGCAGATTTCAGAAAAACCTGGAAAGACTTAGTGAACTGATGCTGAGTGAAGTAAGCAGAACCAGGAGAACACTGTACACAGTAATAGCAACATTGTGAGATGACCAACTTTGACATACTTAGCTCTTCTCAGCAACGCAATGATCTAAGACAAGTTCAAGGGACTCAAGATGGAAAATGCTGTCCACATCCAGAGAAAGAACTACGGAGTTTGAATGCTGATTGAAACATATTATTTTCCCTTTTTTTGTTTTTTCTTTCTCATGGTTTTTCCCTTGTATTCTGATTCTTCTTTCACAACATGACCAATGTGGAAATATGTTTAATATGATTGTACATGTATAACCTATATCAGATTGTATGCCATCTTGGGGAGGGGTGAGGGGAAGGAGGGGAGAACTCAAAATATTGTAAAAATGAATGTTGAAAACTATCTCTGCACATAATTGGAAAAAACAAAATACTATTAAGTGGGGGTGGAGGGTGGGAATTAAGCTTCTCTAGGTCAGAGACAGTTACATTCATCTTACGTACCCAGGAGCTAGCAAAGGGCCTGGAACATAGTAAGCATTTTATAAATGGTGACTGAACTAAATTGTCAGAACATTGATATGAAATGAATAAAAGGACTATCGTGTAGCAGTGAGGGTCCAGTTAAGGTTTTCAGTGGATCTATGATCTAATTAATGTGAGTTATATTCCTTCCACTGGTATTGATCATCCAATACTTATCTATGTCCTTACAACACTTCCTCCATACTTCATGGAATAGATCTAGTTTTTAAAATTGTGAAATAAAAAATATGTAAGCTTCCCAGATACATATGCTATTTCTCCAGCAGCTAGTGTTCCTATCTGTAGTCTGAAAAAGATGGTTGCATTCTAAATTGAATGCTTGTGTTTTGATAAGTTTCTGTTTCTATCTTCATGAAGAAACTATTTCCAAAAATTCTGTCAATTCTGATCCCCCTAGATTCAAAACTCAATTAATTTATTCACTGAGCCCTTGTTGAGTTTCCAATCCACATAAATCAATCAACAAGTATTTATTAAGAGCCTGCTTTGAGTCCCAGGCACTGTGCTAGGTGCTAACTACAAAAGACAGTAAGTGAAACAACTGGTTTCATTTAGAACTTCCATTCTAAGAAAGGAGAAAACAAGGACATATAGAAATATATATGGAATAAATATAAAGAAGATGAATGCAAGGTAGTATGAGAGGAAAGAAACTAGCAGTTGAGGTGATTGAGAAAAATTTAATGTAAAAAGTGCAGCTTACCATCTTGAAGGAAAAAAGGCATTCTACAAGACAAAAGTGAGGAGGAAGTACACTGCAGGCATGGGGGACAGCTAATGCTAAGGCACAGAGATGGGAGGTGAAGTGTTATGCATGAGAAATAGAGACATTTAGCCCCAGAGTGTGGGAGAAAGAGTAATGTTCAGTGAAGGTAGAAAGGTAAGTCAGGGCTAGGTGATAAAGGACTTTAAAAGCTAAATGGAGGTGTTTGTATTTGATTCTAGAGGCCTTATGAAGATAGTGAATTTGATTCAGTAGGAGAATGACAATCAGAGCTGAGTTTATAGAAAATTACTTTGGGAACAATAGAGAGAATGAACTGAAATGGGTAAAGACTTGATGAAAGAGAATAATTAGGGGGCTATTGGTATAAACTAGACAAAAGGTGATGAGAGCCTGATCCAGGATTGCAAGTAAAGAAAAGATGCTTTGTAAATAAAGAAAAGGGGCCAAAAAAAAGACATGTTATGGAAGAGGAAATGGCAAGATTTAGCAACCTATTGGATAAGTGGGGTAAAAAAGTGAGAAGTTGAAGACAATGCCAAAGATATGAAATTGGGTGACTGGGGAAATGGTAGTATCTTCAAAAGAAATAGGGGAGTCTGGAAGAATATATCCTATTTAGGATATTCTGAGTTCGAGATGTCTTCAGGAGATAAAGTCTGAAATATCCAAAAGGCTATTGGTAATGTGGATTGAAGCTCTAGGGATAGACTAAGGATGGATGTATGGCCAAGGGAGTCATTAACATAGAGATCATAATTAAAACCATGAGAACTGATGAGGCCACCACTGAAGAGTGTAGAGAGAGAAGGGTTAGGGTCCTAAGAAATAATCTGGATGATGAATCAGCAAAAGAGACTGAAAAGGAGCAGACAGCTAAGAGAAGCAAAAGAGAATGATGTCATGAAAGGCCAGAGAAAAGGGTGTGTCCAGAAAGAGAGGATAGTCAACCAAGTCAAATTCTGCATATAAGTCTAGAAGGATGAAGCCTGAAGAAATAACTATCAAATTCGGCAATTAATGAATCAATGGTAATTTTTTGTAAAGAACAGTTTCAGTTGAGTGATAAAGTCAGAAGTGAGGGTGCAAAGCACAGTATAGGCCTGATAACTTAAGTATGAAATAATATCATTATTACATAATAACTAAGGTCTATCATAAAGTCATGAATCTCCTCTGTGTCATTAGGCTCACTGTCTAGTTATTACATTTATTTCTAAGTTAAAAAAAAGTTGTCTCCTATAATATTTTGCTTTTGAAAAATATATTAACTACATTGGGCAATACACTAAAGGGGATACAAACACAATATATCTTGAACCTCAAAGAGTTATCTTCAAACTAAGGTTGAAGTTTATACTCCATATACTTGGTGAATAGTATACATGTTATCATAACCAACTAACAAGCATATATGTGTATGTGTGTGTTCATGTGTGCCAAAGGCATGTGATTTAATGGCAAGAGAACTGGTCTTAAGAACTACGAAATTTGAGATCTAAGTTCTATTACTTGTACTACACGACCTGGGATAAATCTCTTTCCTTCCCTTTATGTGTTGCCCTCCTCCATTAAAATATACTTTTTTTGAGGGTAGAGGGGACCATCTTGCTTGCTTACGTTTGTATCCTCAACACAGCACAGTACCTGGCACATAGTAAGTATTTTAAAAATATTTAACCTATTTATCCAGGCATCAAAGTCCAGTTAAGGAAGTTTGGTTAGCTGATCTCTATGACCCCTTCCGACTCTAACTTGCTGTAATTCTTTAAAAACAAAATTAGGTAATGATTGGTATTGGATAAGCTTAGCTGTCTTGGACAAGGTAACTCAAAGGAAGTTATGGATACATTTTGTAAGAAAGGATAGGAGAACCTTCTAGCCATGGACAAGGGCCTGAGTTTAACTGCAAAAGTAGGAATAAACAAGCCATGAAAAGAATTACACGAGAACCTCCCTGCCTAGAGCCACAGGACCAGTAGAGAATGCTCAGGTATCACACTGGATACATACAAGAATAAGTAAATTAAAAGCATTTATAAGCTCTTACTATAAGCAAAACGCTGCTAAGTGTGGAGGACAGAAATACAAAAGACAGCCCTGGTTCTCTAAGAACTCAAATTCCAATGGAGGAGACAACATACACAGTTTTTAGTTCTAAGCCAGATGGACATATCTTATGGTTCTAAAGACGCAGCACAAGAGCAGATAATAATGCATTTTATTTAATTTCATTTCTACTGATCATTGTATCCATTTTTTATCTTGAATCACTTGACATTGCCCAAAGACTGGACATTTCCAGGTTAAGAAGTTGAATGAAGTTGGATACAATAGGCAACAGTGCCAACTATGGTAGCAAAAGTATCTAATTCCTGCTTCTGGTGGAGTTTGAGGCTGGTGGATTACTGACTCTGGGGGTTTAAAACTGCAGTAGGGTGAAAACCAACTGACTGACTATAAATAATTACCAATATCAATAGAGTGAACCCTGGTGGCAAGAGGGCCTCCAGCAAGAGGGCCTAAGAAGAGCTGTAGAAGCCCAGGTCAGAAAAATAGAACAGGTTAAAGCTTCCAGGTTAATCTGTGTTGAAAATGGGCCCATGAATGGCCTTAAGCTTACAGCATAAGCAAGAGAGAGAGGCCCAGTTTATACACACACACACAAAAAAAAGCAATAGTTACTCACTTTAAATTCTTGAGTAGGAACAACACAGTAAAAAATAACATTCAAGGAACTTTATCCCAGCAGTCATTTATAGGATTTAAAACTAGTACCAAGTTTAGTTACTAGGTTCAGTTATGTGGTAGTTCAAATCATTTCCTGTTAATAAATGTAGTTACTGCACTCTAAATGACCTAATAAGGATGATATAAATTGAAGAAAGTATGACTTACGTACACAATGGCAAATAAAATCTCCATTTTAAAACAACGCTCTTTCAAAATCAAATCGGATGATCTAATTACAAGATCAAAGTCCTGGGGTTTGAATTCAAACATATTACTGGAACTGACACTTAAATTCTTCAAACTCTTTGTTCTCTTGGCAAACATAGTTATTACCTCTCTGAAACAGAATGTAATAAATATAAACCATCCAAAACTAATATAATGGCCTTTTAAAAAATGTCCTTGCAAAATTAGAGTCATGATAAAGGTAAAATAATATGCCAAGTTCCTGACAACCTTAGTATTGCAGAAAAGTACTTCTGTTTTGGACACTGAAAACTTTCTTATGATTAAAGAGGAATTAGAACTATGATTTAGTATACCTCATTTGTAAGATAAAGAAGTTTCTTTTACAATATATTTCTAAGTAAAACCAATTTTTTATAAAAGGAAAATACCTAAAAATCCAAGTACTGACTTTTTTTTTTAAGACATAAAAGGTAAAATGAAGTATGAACCAGGTCTGGATCCCCATATCTTCAGTTTCTATTTATCAAACAGAAAAATCTTTCCAACTTTCTCCTTTCCTGTATAAGACCAAAACTATGTGATGTTCTGTTTGTATTACAATTACACTAATTCAATGCAGGTCACTTGCTTTTTACTGAGTCCAGATGACATTTAGTAAACTAAACATGGGCCAATTAGTTTAACGAGAAAGAGAAAGAGAGAGCGAGACAGAGAGAGAGACAGAGAGAGAGGGAGAGGGAGACAGAGAGAGAGAGAGAGAGAGAGAGAGAGAGAGAGAGAGAGAGAGAGAGTTGATTGCCTTTGGATAGGTCATACAGTGGCTACAGGACATCATTGCCTGAACTTCATTTTGGCTAACACCAACCATACGGCTGAAGTGAACAACTAGTACTACTGCATTCCTTCTAGGTTTCTCACATTTAGAAATTCCAATTTAAATGCCTTTTTTCTGATGGTAGGTGAGGACAGCACCTCTGTGAAGTATTGCTTTATCCCTTATTCAACTCAAACACATTATCTGAAGCTACCAAGATGAAATCTCTCCTTTTTTTTAATTCCCTGGTGGCTAACTAACCTTTTGAAATCTGTTGATTTGAACTTACTGCAGTACAAAAGAAAAATACAACACTGGTGATTTAGTGAACACTAAAAATAATAATGATCTAAGCCTCTACAGTTTCTACAATAACATTTGTGCTCTTAAATCAACCTGAACTACCATGTAATTAAGCATACAATAAGCTTTACTGATAACATAGAATTGACTGGGTACATAGTGAAAAAATAACCATAATTAAACAATACTTTTATCAACATCCAGTCATCAAAAGAAGATACAGCCATTTTCTTTAAGTCACATGAGAATTAGTGTTTGAGTTATTGTTATTTTTAAATCATATTTGGCACATTTGCATTTAGATAAAATTATGAAGCCACATCAAATTATAAAAGAACCATATTTTAAAACGAATATATTTTAAAATTTACAGTTAGGGTAAGAAACTACTACTTTTTAAAAACTTAGGTGAAGAATATATGAAATCTAAGAAGAAACCAAAATGATGATTTTTTATGTATATTAAGACCTATATACTCCTGGCCACTACAAAAATAGTAGTCACCAAATGTTTAGTCTAGACTGATAATTAAAACAACAACCAAAAAAAAAAAACTTCCTAAAGTCTTGCCTACAGTAAAATTCCTGAAAGAAGTGTTTATGAATAAAAAATACAGTAATGAAAAGGGAAATCATTTACTCTTGGAACTCTGATTACATCATTGTTAAATCACTTGCATACTGTTAAATGATCTGTATCCTAAGGAAGCAGGGAGGTCTTGAAATTGTGTACCATACACTTTAAACTACTGTACAAGTGACATTATCAATCAAATCATTATTCGAACAGAATTTGGAACTGGAAAGCATTTGGTCAACAAAGGTGACTTCTTATCAAATAAAACAAGAGATTATTACCACCTTGTTATTAAAAATTACATTTGATTAAAAAGGAAAATATGTTCCCCTTTCTAATTTGTCATTCTTTAAAGCTGCTTTAATTTTTATGTCTGCATTAATTCTTTATACACACTAATTTGGACAAAAGTCACTTAAATACAGAATACAATGATATCTAGATAAATAAAATATCTGAGTATAAAGTCTCTTTTAACTAAGTTAACTTGAACACAGAAGATGAGGTGAAAAAGAAGTCAATGGCACTATCTGAGGTACAGGCTTCAAACAGATGGGCCAAGGCTCAAGTGTGGCTGGGAGAAATGTTCATATTCCCATGACCAGTAGGCAGAGGAAATCATCTGCATACGTCAGAAGCTTAATCTGTCCCACAACTTCTCCATCAGTAGGCAGTGATTTTCCTTAGAAAGACAGGAAAACCCATCATTAAGGATGAGAAGGTCAAGAAAGTGAGGAAGGAAAGAAAAAAAAAAGGTAGGAACAAGGAAGGGAGGAAAGGAGAACTCTGAAGTAACATTATTTTTAACTCTACTAACAAAGTTTCTTACAATAAGGTCGATCATTGAAACATCCTCATCATTAAAATAGGTATTGCTGTATTTTAAAGAAATATAAGTTTATTAATTTGAAGTCCGTATTATAACTCAAAATGTTCCTTTAATTTATTCCTTTGAACTGCTGATTAAGGGATTCATTTTAATGAATAGGGACTCATGTTGATTTGGCATAATTTAGTTTCTTTACTTTCAGAAAAAAATGTAAATTAAATTTCTTTTCCCCCAGTCAGTTGAATTTAAAAGTACCATCTTACCTGAATGCTTTTCTGAGTCACATAAAATTGACGACAAAAGTTCTTTTTTGTTTGTCTCTGGTTTGGGCAAATTCAACTGTGTTTTTTATAGGTCAAATTATAGCAAGGTTATGGGTGAGATATATCTTTGCAGGTTTATAATGATCTGGAAGCAATTTGTTTTTTCTATAGAAATATGAAAATTATATAATTGTGGACTTGATATAAACTCTCTTCCTGACACAAATACACACACACACACACACACACACACACACACATACACATGCGCGAAAAGACTTAGCAGGTTCGAGTAATAGAATTTTTATGTGTGCAATCTAAAGGTAGTCAAATTCATATTTCTAATCTTTGTCACATTTATGCGTTTTGATAAGTGCCTCAGATCTTTTGGCTAAATTGAAGAAATTACCAGAAATATGAAATTACAAACTTTATTGCTTAAATTGAGAAGTCTGTGCCAGTCAATAAGCATTTATTAGCACATGTACTATGGCAGGCCCTATGCTAAGTGCTGAGGATACTAAGAAAGGCAAAAAACAGTCCTTGCCCTGAAATAGTTCATGATTTAACGGGGGAAACAACATGCAAACAGCTACATATAAACAAGCTACATACAAGATAAATAGAAAATATCAACAGAGAAAAGCATTAGAATCAGGAGATATTGAGAAACGCTTCCTGAAGAACATGAGATTTTAGGAGGGACTTGAAGGAAGCCAGGAATGCCATGAGAACAGGTGAGAAGGGAACACAATTCAGACAGGGGGGACAACCACCGAAAATAACTGGAGCCAACAGATAGGGTATCTTATTTGAGGAACAGCAAGAAGGTCAAAGTCACTGGAATAAAGATTATATGGAGGTGTACCATGTAAGAAGACTGGAAAGGTGGTGGGGAAGGAACAACTTTATAAAGGGCTTTAAGCAAACAGAGGACTTTGTTTTTTATTCTGGAGGTAATAAAGAATTCTTGGAGATTATTGAGTACAGGGGTGAAATGGTTGGACTTGAGCTTTTAGAAAAAATCATTTTGGTGGTTGAATAGAGGATGGATTGAAGTGGGTAGAGACTAGTGGCAGGCAGACCAACCAGTAGGCTATTGCGATAGTCTAAGCATGAGGAGATGAGAGCCTGCACCAAGGAGGTTGCAATGTCAGAGTAAATAAAGAGGCTTATTCAAGAGATGTTCTTGACAGGACTTGGCATCAGATTAGATATGGGAAGACAGAGAGGAGTTGAGGCTGACAACTAGGTTGAGAATCTGAGGTACTTGGAATATGGCAGTGCCCTAGACATGAATAGGGAAGTTTAAAAGGGAGAACAGTTTGGGGAAAAGATAATTAGTTTAGTTTTGGACATGTTGAGGCTAAGACGTCTACAGGATATTCAGTTTAAGATGCCTAACAGGCAGTTGGAGATGAGAAATTGGAGATCAGTAGAAAGGTTAGGGATAAATAAACAGATTTGAGATTCATGAGCATAGAAGTGACAAATAAATCCATGGGAACTGATGAGAGCATCAAGTTAAACAGTATAAAATAGTATAAAATACAAAATAGTATAAATGGAAAAGAGAACAGAGGTGTCACAGCCCTGTGGGACGTGGCATGGAGAAAGATCCAGCAGAAGAGACTGAGAAGCAGTCAGAAAAGGTAGGAGGACAATCAGGAAAGAGTGGTACCCCAAAAACTTTGAGAGAAGAGAGTACATCAGGGAGGAGAGGGTGATCAACAGTGTCAAAAACTGCAGACATATCTAGAAGAAGGAGGATTGAGATAAGGCCAGTGGGTACAGCCATTAAGAGATCATCGATAATTTTTGAAAGAGCATCTTCTATTGAATGATGAACTCAGAAGCCAGGCAATAGATAGTTCAGAAGAAAGTGAGGGGAGAGGAAGTGGAGGCAATCGTTGTAAATGGCATTCTCAAGGAGTCAAGCCATAAAAGAAAAAAGAGATGTGAAATGATATCTACCAGGGATGGAAGGAACAAGTGAAGGTTTTTTGAGGATGGAGGGTACATGAACATGTTTGTAGGCAGTAGGGAAGCAACCAGTGGTTAGGAGAGATTGGAGATAAGTGAGAGAGTAGAGAAGACAAAGGAGTCAATCTACTGAAGGAGACAAGATGGAATGGGATCATTTGTGCAGTAGAGGGACTGGCTTTGGCAAGAAGCCGGAACTCCTCATCATATGATGCAGAGGTGAAGAAAGAGACAGTGGCAGAAGGTATCTGGATAACATAAGATTAGAAGGAAGGGAGAAGAGGGAGGTTTCGGTGAATGTCAAGATTCTCAGCTGAGAAGGTGGGGGAAGGAGACTTGAGGTTTGAGAAGAGATGAAAAAATTTGGAAGAACCAGTATGGTAAGTGGAATAGTGAGTCAATTAGAAAGGTATAAAATGATTGCCTAGCAGCAAAGAGGGCCCAGTTGAAGCTGTGAAGCATCAATCTCTAGTATACCCAGTCAGAATGACTGCATGATTTTATCTACCTTCATTCAGTAGTACACGTGTAGAAGCAAAGGCAGCAGACAGTAAGAGTGATCCAAGGCTGAGGCTTGGCAGGGCACAATAGGTGATATGATAAGGAGACAAAGAATTAAAGAGAAGAGTTGTATAGATTCAGTGTGGAGTTGGACAGGTTCACCAATGGGTCAAGATGAGGAAAGGAGATTATGGTTAGTGCAGGGGTGGAGGTCTGAGAGACAGAAATGGGGGGTCAAGGTATTAGAAACAACAGTATGGATAAAGAACAGGGTTTGGTATTAGAAGGCAGAGAGAAGGAGAAATCTAATAGGTTTTGATTAGGTAAGGAAATTTCAGAGTTCATGAACATGAAAGTGGCTCACTTAGGGGTGATAGCAAGATCAAAAATATAATCATTTCTGCATGTGGCTGAGATGGGGTGGAGGAATAAGTCATGGGAAATTAGTGGATTGAGGAAATAGGAGGTTAGTATGTTTGAGAAAGTATGTACACAGAGAAAGAGAGACAGAGAGAGAGAGAGACACACACACAGAGACAGAGACAGAGACAGAGAGAAGTACCTCAATATGAGGGCATGAGTTGGGAAAGGGAGAAAGATTTAGTCAGATGAGTTAACTAAAGGAGTTTGATTTAAAAGGATCTGAATTCTATAATAAATTTAGTACCTCAAGGAAGACATACTAAGTCAAAACTTCAATGTTATATAAGCATTTGTTTGATATAAGACTAATAGAATAGCAACAAGAGAAGAAAAAGAAATTGAAGGAATTAGAATAGGCAATGAGGACACAAAACTATCATTCTTTGCAGATAATATGATGTTGAATCTGAGAGAATCAACTAAAAAA
>NW_020948739.1:4284562-4455269 GCF_900497805.2 Vombatus ursinus
TCAACAAAGACCAGTAGCAAGAGATAGAAATGACTGTAAATTATATAAAATACTTGAGAGTCTACCTGCCAAGACAAACCCAGGAACTTTATGAACACAATTACAAAATACTTCACACACAAATAAAGTCAGATCTAAATAATTGGAAAAATATTAACTGCTCATGAGTAGGCTAAGCCAATACAAGAAAAATGACAATTCTACCTAAATTGTTCTATTTATTCAATGCCAAATCAATCAAACTATCAAAAACAATTTTATAGAGTTAGAAAAAATAATAACAAAATTCATCTGGAAGTACAAAAAGTCAAGGATATCAAGAGAATAAATGAAAAAATTGTGAAGGAAGGTGGTCTAGCCCTATCAGATCTCAAACTGTATCATGAAGAGGTAACTATCAAAACAATCTGGTACTGGCTAGGAAACAGAGTAGTAGATCACTGGAACAGATTAGGTACAACTTATTTTATAGTAAATGACCACAGTAATCTAGTATATGAAAAACTCAAAGATTCAAGCTCTTGTAACAAAAACTCATTATTTGACAAAAACACTACTGGGAAAACAGTATGGCAGAAACTAGGTATAGATCAACTTCCCACACTGTATAACAAGATGAGGTCAAAATGGGCACATGATTTACACATAAAGGCTGATACCATAAACAAATTAGGAGAACACAGAATAGTTTATCTGTCAGATGTATGGGTAAGGGAATAATTTAGGACCAAAGAAAATACAGAGAGCATTACAAAAAGTAAAATAGATAATTTTGATTATATAAAGTTGAAAAGTTTTTGAACAAACAAAACTAATGCAACCAAAATTAGAAGGGAAGCAGAAAGCTGGGAAACAATTTTTACAGCCAGTATCTCTAATAAAGGCTTCATTTCTCAAATATATAGAGAACTGAGTCAAAATTTATAAAAACGTAAGTCATTCCCCAATTGATAAATGGTCAAAGGATACGAACAAGAAGTTTTCAGACAAAGAAACCAAAGCTATCCATAATGATATGAAAAAATGCTCTAAATCACTGATTGGAGAAACGTAAATAAAAACAATTCTGAGGTACCACCTCACACCTATCAGAATGCTAATATGACAAAAAAGGAAACTGATGGATGATGGAGGGAATGTGGGAAAATTGGGACATTAATGTACTGTAGGTGAGTTGTGAACAATCCAACCATTCTAGAGAGCAATTCGGAACTATACCCAAAGGGCTATAAAACCATTGCATACCCTTTGATCCAGCAATACCACTGCTAGGTCTATATCCCAAAGACATCCAAAAAAAGGGAAAAGGACCTACTTGTACAAAGATTTTTATAGCAGCTCTTTTTGTGATGGCTAAAAAAAAATGGAAATCAAAGGGATGCCCATCATTTGGGGAATGGCTAAACAAGCTGTGGTACATGCTTGCAATGGAATATTATTGTGCTATAAGAAATGATAAGCAGGATGATTTTAGAAAAACCTGGAAAGATTTACATGAACTGATGCAAAGTGAAGTGAACAGAACCAGGAGTAACAGCAATATTGTTTGATGAACTGTGAATGACTTAGCCATTTTCAGCAATGCAATGATCCAAGACAAACATAAAGGACTAATGATGAAGCATGCTATCTGTCTCCATTTATTTTATAGATGAGGAAAATTACGCCCAGAGAAGTGAACTGACTTGTGACTTCAAGGTCACATAGTAAATGGCAGAGTCTACATTCAAACCTAGGTCTTGTTTCCAGATGCAGTGCTCTTTCCACTGTCTCTCATAGTCATCATCAAAACATAGTCATCATCATGGCTACATGTAATTGGTATTCAGTTTGAAAGCCCTTGAAAAACAATGTTATCAAAACAAAGCCTTACATTCTACCAAGAAAATTATAGCCATTCTCTATAAATTCCTTGTCCTCCCTTTCTAATCTCATAATCCATTGGTATCATTGCCCACTACTTCCTTTTTAACTCTAGTCTCTAATAAAGAGATTCTCTCTCTTAAAAAGGCCAATTCCTCTACATGCCCCATTGACTCCATGCCCTCTTAACCTCTCCAAAGGATTTCCTGTTCCTGCAGTCCTCTCCTCCCTCCCTCCTGTGAGAAATCAATATTTCTGTCTTGCTACTTATTGTTTGTTTTGTTTTGTTTTTTGCTTTTTGGTGAGGTAATTGGGGTTAAATGACTTGCCCGAGGTCACACAGCTAGTAAGTGTCAAGTGTCTGAGGCTGCATTTGAACTCAGGTCCTCCTGACTCCAAGGCTGGAGTTCTATCCACTGCACCACTTAGCTGCCCCCCTTTTACTTATTGTTTGATGGAAAGCAGTCTACTTGCTCTAGAAAGAACTACCTCCAGCTTAAAATCCCTGTTTTGCCAGCCTTCATATATATGGCCCTCCCTGATGTTGTACACTGTTCATTAGCCTCTTCAACAAAGAAGGTAGATGATTAATAGGGGGAGATAAGGCGTGAGTGATAGCTCCTAGGAGGAGTCAAGAACTAATGCAAAGTTATCTACAGTTATATTAATTTGTGATCTATAGTAACAGGCCACAAAAATCACAGAAACTGCTTACAGAATACTCTGCTTGAGACTTTAAATCTATAATTATAACTGTAAACATTACACTCCAAAGCATTCTTTTATTTTCCCAGTTGAAATAATAAGCACTATTTCCTAAAGTCTACTTACATTTTAGAGATAACTTTCTTTTAAAAAAAATTATTTAGAACTGTTCTGTATTTTGAAAGTAAAATAGTTGAAAAAAATCATTTAGGAAAATAGGTTTTATTTTGAAACAAAAAGTATGTTCTTATTTGATATAACAAGTTTTCTTTAATCTTTAAATATTTTGTTTTCACTTATCTTTGTACAAATTGTATACCACCAATAGAATGTGTGCTCCTTAAGGCCAAAGGTTTTTCATTTGTCTCTTTGTATCTCCAATACAGTGCCTGGCACATAATAAATAAATGATTTAATAAGTACTAACTGAATGAATAAATGAGTTTTTCTTAACTGAATGAATAAATGAGTTTTTCTAAATCTTTAAAAGTAACTTGTCAAGAAGTTGCTGGGGAACTAATAAAACTGGGACCATTATATTAAATAGTATGTAGCCTGTTATGATGTGTTAACAAATATTTTCTAAAACATTCATAACATGGTGATAGTTTTGGGCTTTCACATTAAATAAAAATTGCATATAATGTTGGTTTCTTTTTTGCCTTAATGAAATTCATGTAATAAGAATAAAAATGTAATTTTAAAAAATTAACCTCTCTCTTCTGTAAAAGTCTGCCACCTAAGTTAGTAAATGAAAGAAAGCATGTGTTCTCTGATTATATGACTTCTTTACTATTTCAATTAAACAACTAAATGATAGAGGCTTCTTTTAATATCATCTCCACACACTTAAAGTAAATAACCAAAGATCAAAACACATGGTAATGCTAAGAGAACAGCAGTGTTTCACTGCCAGTTTTCTATCTATAAACACTTGTAAGCAATTCTGTACAATTACAGTTCCACATATTAAGATGAGCAATATGTCTGTTTACTTGTCTCTTTCCTATTCCATATTACTCTGGAACATTTTTGTACATCTGTGGTTAAGACTGACTGCATGTACACATTAAACTCTTATTTCCAAAAGTTAAATATACAGCCACAGATACCAGTTGGGAGCACACCATTATGAGCTGGCCCCTGGTGTGTTAAAGATTTAGGGGTTCATAAAATTTGAAGATAATTGTTTATGGATAATTATAGATACTGAAGTTACTTAAACATTTTAATTTTTTTGTCTTGCTTAGCTGAACAAAACACTTATTTCAAGCAATAGGACCAGATGTTGAAGGTTTTGTTTGAAGTTCATAAGACCTCTACAAGCTATGGTAACACAATGGAAGGCACTGGTATTGGGCCACAGTATAAGTGCCAAACAATTGCTCAATTTGTATATCAATCTGCAAGCTAAGAGGTGGAGGAAAACCACAAAGTAAAGATAGTAAGTCCTACAATTCACTTTTCATTTCCAAGTCACTCTTCATCTTTTGTGAAGGTAGCAAGGAGAAAGCATTAGGCTAAGTAATAAATCTCTTGGATAGCTCTACTTGGATGTCCTACTAGCATCACAAAGTGCTATATGTAGATATGTAGATAGATAGATAGATAGATAGATAGATAGAAAGAGACAGAGAGGGATATATATGTGTATATATATATGTATATATATATAGTGTTTTGCGATGCTATATATGCATACATATGTATATAACATGTATATCCATTCACCTGCATATACACATGTATGTATAAACATACATATAAACCTGTATCTACACACGGTGTGTGTGTGTATATATATATATATGTATGGGTATACATATAAATAGAAAAAAGAGAATTCCTAATTTTTCATACCAAACTGTCCATTTTACTTCCATTATATCTCTCTAGCTTAAACACCTCAAGATCCAATTATTATAACCGATTCCTAATTGGTCTCCCTACATCTCATTCATCCTTCACATGAAGGTAATTTTCCTTATGTCCTACTCAGAGCACATTGCTCTTCTCTTCAGAAACTTTCTATGCTCCCTCAGTGGCAAACAAATAAACTCTTTATCCTGTCTTCAAAGCCTGCTACAACATGAAATTCCAATCTTCCAACCTGAGAGGGAAGGAAGGAGGAAAAGAGAGAGGGAGAAAAGAAAGGAAAGAAGGAAAGGAGGGAAGGAAAGAAGGGAGATGAGCTATGAGTACATTCAAGCCATGGAAGAGCACAAATGTAAGGAATGGAGATTGGAGATGGAGTGCTAGATGTGCTGAATATCAAATAGGCCAGTATGGCTGGGTCACAGAGTTCAGTGAGGGGAGCGAAGTGTAAAAAGAGTGGAAAGGTAAGAAATAAGGATGTAAAGGATTTAAAATGCTGATTGAGCTTAATTGGATTCTAGAGGCATTGGAGATGAGTAGAGGGTTGGGGTGGGGAGAGGGGAAAAGAAGTGACATAGATAGACTCTAGGAAAATTACTTCTGTAGTTTCATCCTGGTCATATCTGTTAACAGTGGGTGTCTCCCAGGATGGATTGGAGTAGCAAGAATGGTAGGATCTGGTGAGGGTTTCATAAGGATGAGGCACTTTGGCTTCCAGGAGCCAAGATGGCAGACTAAGAAGTGAGCCTCTCTTACTCTCCCTTATTAACCTCTGAAAGCCTAGAGAATATCGCCCCAGGAAAAACCCTGGAAGAGCTGAACCAGAAGAAAGATGGGGTGCAACAGTCTAGTAGCCCAGGTAGCTTGAGGGATTAAGGGGAAAGGCCCTTCATGCCCTGAGGGAAGAAGAGCAATACAGAAAGGGAGGCATCCCAACAAGCTACTGGAAAGCCCCACCTCAGCATACCAGGAGGAGATCCTAAGACCTAGGTGGTGGAGAAGGCAAACACCAACACAGGAACCCCAAGTGCCTCAGTGAGAGTGGGGGGGACCAGTGGAAACCAGCCTGGAAAACCACCAGGTGCCTGAGCATTCTACAGCAACCGGCTCTCCCAGTGCCTCAGCAAAACTAAGAGAAGCAGCACTCCAAGAGGCCCCAGGCAGATAAACACCCTACATCATCCATCTGAGAGGAGCTGAAGAAAGCAAAAGGAAGTAAAGGCCTGGGTGAGCAGGAAATCTCCAGTAGCCACACTACCCAATCCTACCTCTAGAGTTCCAATGTTGCTGATTCCAGCCCAACAACAGGTAAGCTGCCAGGATCCTACAGTCTCCAACTGCCACCATTGGAGGCCCCAGCACACAAAGCCATCAATCACACCCTACGCTCCCAACACACAAAGCTTGGGTCAGTGCCCTCTGCTCCCCAGCAGGACAGCCCAATCTCTTTAAAGGCCAGGAAATAAGCAAACAACATGAGCAAAAAGAAACATACGATAGATTCTTATTATGGGAAGAGTGAAGATCAAGGCAGAAATTCTGAAGAGGACAACATTGTCAACAAACCTATATCTGGAACCTCAAAAGGGAATATGAACTCGTCTGAAACCCAAAAAGCCTTCTTAGAAGAGCTCAAGAAGGATTTTAAAAGTCAAATGAGAGAGGTAGAAGAAAAAATGGAAGAGGTAGAAGAAAAAATGGGAAAAGAAACATACAAGAGAGAGTCAATAGCTTGGAAAAGGAAGGACAAAAATTAGCTATAGAAAACAAGTCCTTAAAAAATACAACTGGCCAACTGAAAAAAAGTACACTGAAGAAAACAAGTCCCTAAAAAACACAACTGGTCAAACGGAGGAGGAACAAAATCTAATAGAAAAAAACAATTTATTAAAAATTAGAATTGGGCAAATGGAAGCTAATGACTCTATGAGAAAGGAAGAATCAGCCAAACAGAAACAAAAGAATGAAAAAATTGATGAAAACGTAAAATACCTCATTGGTAAAAAAAAAAAAAAAAAAAAAAAAAAATGGACCTAGAAAATCGATCCAGGAGAGACAATTTAAAAATTATTGGTCTACATGAAAAGCACAATGAAAAAAAGAGCCTGGACAGTATCTTTCAGGAAATCATAAGGAAAACGTCCCTGATTCCTAGAACCAGAGGGTAAAATGGTCATAGAAAGGATCCACCAATCACCTCCTGGAAGAGATTCCAAATTATAAACACCAAGGAATATAGTAGCCAAATTCCAAACTTACCAGGTCAAAGAGAAAATACTGCAAGCAGCCTCAAAGAAACAATCTAAATATCATAAAACCATAGTCAGGATTACACAGGACCTTGCAGCTTCTACATTAAAAGATCCTATGGGGTGGAATATGATATTCCATAAGGCATAGGAGCTTGGATTACAACCAAGGATCAACTACCCAGCAAAAATGAGCATGATCTTTCAGGGGAGGAGATGGATACTCAGAGAAATAGGGGACTTCCAAACCTTCCTGATAAAAAGACAAGAGCTCAACAGAAAATTTGATCTTCAAATACAAGACTCAAGAGAGACATAAAAAGGTAAATGGGAAAGAAAGATACAACATGTTACTAATAAGGGCAAACTGTTTACATCCCTACAAGGAAAGAAGACACTTGTAACTCTTGAGAACTGTATTGTTATTACACCATGTTAAAGGGGTATACATAAAGGGGGTGGATATAAGTTGACTCTGACAATAAAAAACAATCTAATCAAGTGGGTTAAATGGATCCAAGGAAGTGGATTAAACTGATCTAACTATGAAAGTGTACTGATGGCAAAGAATTGCAAATTAAGAGGATGCCCATCAATTGGGAAATGGCTGAGGAAGTTGTGGTATATGAATGTAATGGAATACTATTGTGCTATAAGAAATGATGAACAGGCTGACTTCAGAAAAACCTGGAAAGACTTGTATGGTCTGACGCTGAGTGAAGTGAGCAGAACCAAGAGAACATTGTACACAATAAAAGCCACATTGTGTGATGACTAATATAGACAGACTTAACCCTTCCCAGCAATACAAGGATCTACGACATCTCCAGAGGCCTTGTGATGGAAAATGCTATCCACATCCAAAGAAAGAACTATGGAAGTTGAATTGCTATTTTTTTTTCTCTTCTGTTGAGTTTTGTTTCCTCTTTTTGATGGTTCCTCCTATTGGTTTTAATTTTTACTAACAACATTAGTAATGTGAAAATATGTTTAATATGAATGTAAATGTATAGCCTATATCAGATTGTGCACCATCTTGGGGAGGGTGGTGAAGAGGAAGGGGGAGAAAAATTTTAAACTCAAAAGCATATGGAAGTGATTATTGATAAATCAAAATAAATTAATAAAAAAATAAAAAGTGTACTGAGAGAAAAGGAAAGGAGGAGGCAGACAAAGATAAATTATATTACAGGAAAAGGCACAAAAACCTATTACAGCAGAGGGAAACAAGGGAGGGAGATGAGCATTGTTTGAACTTTACTCTCATCAGATTTGGCTCAAGAAGAGAATAACATAATCAGTTAGGTATAGAAATCTAACTTGCCCTATAGGCAGTAGGAGGGAAAAGGGGAAGGAAAAGAGAGGAAAGATAGAAGGGAGGGAAGAAGTAGTAAGGGTAAAGGGGAAGAAGAAGGAAGGGGCTAATAGAAGGGAGCCAGGACTGAGGGAGGTGGTGGTCAAAAGCAAAGCACTAGTGAGGAGGGAAAAGGAGAAAGGAGAAAGAAAGCATAAACGGGAAGGGGGGGAAACGGAGAGAAAGACACAGACAGAAATCATAACTGGGAATGTGAATGGGATGAACTCTCCCATAAAATGGAAGCAGATAGCAGAATGGATTAATAACCATAATCCTACAATATGCTGTTTACAGGAAACACATTTGAAAAAGAGTGATACATACAGGGTAAAGGTAAAAGGCTGGAGCAGAATATATTATGCTTCAACTGAAGTAAAAAAAAAGCAGGGGTAGCAATCCTGATCTCAAACAAAGCAAAAGCAAAACTAGATCTTATCAAAGAGTTAGGAAGGAAACTAAATCCTGCTAAAAGGCACCACAGACAATGAAGTAATATCATTACTAAACATATATGCACCAAATGATATAGTATCCAAATTCTTAGAGGAGAAGTTCAGGGAGTTACAGGAAGAAATAGACAACAAAACTATACTAGTGGGGGACCTCAACCTCCTCCTCTCTGAACTAGATAAATCTAACCACAAAATAAACAAGAAAGAAGTTAAGGAGGTGAATAGAATATTATAAAAGTTAGGTATGATAGACCTCTGGAGAAAACTGAATGGGTATAGTAAGGAATATACCTTTTTCTCGGCAGTACATGGCACATACACAAAACTGACCATGCACTAAAGCATAAAAACCTCACAATCCAATGTCGAGAGGCAGAAATATTAAATGCATCCTTTTCAGATCATGATGCAATAAAAATTATATGTAATAAAGGGCCATAGAAAGATAGACTAAAAATAATTGGAAACTAAATAATCTAATCCTAAAAAATGATTGGGTCAAACAACAAATCATAGAAACAATCAATAATTTCATTCAAGAGAATGACAATAATGAGACAACATACCAAAACTTAGGTGATGAAGCAAAAGCAGTTCTTAGGGGAAGTTTTATATCTCTAAATGCTTACATGAATAAAATAGAAAAAAAAGATTAATGAATTAGGCATACAACTAAAAAAAACTAGAAAAAGAACAAATTAAAAATACTCAATTAAATACCAAATTAGAAATATTGAAAATCACAGGAGAAATTAAGAAAATTGAAATTAAGAAAACTATTGAACTAATACATAAAACTAAGAGCTGGTTTTATGAAAAAACCAATAACATAGATATACCTTTGGTTAATTTAATTTAAAAAAAGAAAGTAGAAAACCAAATTACCAATATCAAAAATGAAAAGGTGAATCCACCACCAAGGAAGAGGAAATTAAAACAATAATTAGGAACTATTTTGCCCAACTGTATGCCAGTAAACTTGACAATCTTAATGAAATGGAAAAATGTTTACAAAAATATAAATTGCCCAGATTAACAGAAGAAGTAAAATACTTAAATAACCCCATCTCAGAAAAAGAAATTGAACAAGTTATTGATGAACTCCCTAGGAAAAAATCTCCGGGGTCAGATGAATTTACAAGCAAATTCTATTAAACATTTAAAAAACAATTAATTCCAATATTATACGGACTATTTGGGAAAACAGCCGAAGAAGGAGTCTTACCAAATTCTTTTTATGATACAAATATGGTGTTGATACCTAAACCAGGAAGAGTCAAAACAGAGAAAGAAAATTATAGACCAATTTTCCTAATGAATATAAATGCAAAAATTTTAAAGAAAACATTAGCAAATAGATTACAGCAACTTATCACAAGAATGATTCACTATGACCAGGTAGGATTTATACCAGGAATGCAGGGCTGGTTCAATATTAGGAAAACTATCAGCATAATTGATCATATCAACAACAAAAATAACAGAAACTACATGATCATCTCAATAGATGCAGAAAAAGATTTTAACAAAACACCACACCCATTCCTATTAAGAACACTAGAGCGCATAAGAATAAATGCAGTCTTCCTTAAAATAATAAATAGCATATACCTAAAACCTTCAGCAAGCATCATATGTAATGGGGACAAGCTAGAAGTATGTCCAATAAGATCAGAGGTGAAACAAGGAGGTCCATTATCACCACTGTGTCATACTGGAAATGTTAGCTTTGGCAATAAGGGAAGAAAAAGAAATTGAAGGTATGAGAATAGGCAAAGAAGAAACAAAGCTATCACTCTTTCCAGATGATACGATGATATATTCAGAGAATCCTAGAGAATCAAGTAAATAACTACTTGAAATAAGAAACAACTTTAGCAGAGTTGCAGGTTATAAAATAAATCCACATAAAACATCAGCATTTCTATATATTACCAACAAAGCCCAACAGCAAGAGATAGAAAGAGAAATTCAAATTAAAGTTACTGTAGACATTATAAAATATTTAGGAGTCTACCTAACAAAACAAACCCAGGAACTACATGAACACAATTACAAAAAATTTTCACACAAATAAAGTCAGATCTAAATAATTGGAAAAACATCAGTTGCTCATGGGTATGCCAAGCCAATATAACAAAAATGACAATTCTACCTAAGCTAATTTACTTATTCAGTACCATACCAATCAAACTACCAAAAATTATTTGAAAGAGTTAGAAAAAATAATAACAAGATTCATTTGGAAGAACAAAAGGTCCAGAATATCAAGGAAACTAATAAAAAGAAATGCAGGGGAAGGTGGCCTAGCCATTCCAGATCTTAAATTGTATTATAAAGCAACAATCATCAAAACTGCTTAGTACTAGCTAAGAAATAGAGTGGTGGATCAGTGGAATAGGTTAAGTATGCAAGACACAGTGGTCAATGACTATAGTAATCTATTATTAAATAAACCCAAAGATCTCAGTTTCTGGGATAAGAACTCACTCTTTGACAAAAACTGCTGGGAAAACTGGAAAAGAGTATGGCAGAAACTAGGCACAGATCAAAATCTCACACCATATACCAAAATAAAGTCAAAATGGGTTCATGATTTAGATATAAAGGCTGATACTGTAAGCAAACTGGGAGAGCAAGGAATAGTTTACCTATCAGATTTATGCAGAATAGAAGAATTAATGACCAAACAGGAGATAGAGAACATTATGAAATACAAAATGGATTATTTTGATTACATTAAATTGAAAAGTTTTTGCACAAATAAAATTAATGTAACCAAGATTAGAAGGGAAACAGAAAGCTAGGAAACAATTTTTACAGCCAGTGTCTCTGATAAAAGCCTCATTTCTAAAATATGTAGAGAAATATGAGTCAAATTTATAAGAATACAAGTCATTCCCCAATTGATAAGTGGTCAAAGGATATGAACAAGCAGTTCTCAGATGAAGAAATTAAAGCCATCTATAGTCATATGAAAAAAATGCTCTACATTATTACTGATTAGAGAAATGCAAATCAAAACAACTCTGAGGTACTACATCACACCTATCAGATTGGCCAACATGACAAAACAGGAAAATGATAAATGTTGGAAAAGATGTGGGAAAATTGGAACATGAATGCATTGTTCGTGGAGTTGTGAACTGATCCAACCACTTTGGAGAGTAACATGGAACTATGCCCAAAGGGTTATAAAAATGTGCATACCCTTTGACCCACCAATAGCACTTCTAGGGCTATATCCCAAAGAGACCATACAAATGGGAAAGGGACCCACATGTACAAAAATATTCATAGCAGCTCTTTTTGTGGTGGCAAAGAATTGGAAATTGAGAGGATGCCCATCAATTGGGGAATGGCTAAACAAGTTGTGGTATATGAATGTAATGAAATACTATTGTGCTATAAGAAATGATGAGCAGGCTGACTTCAGAAAAACCTGGAAAGACTTGTATGGTCTGATGCTGAGTGAAGTGAGCAGAACCAGGAGAACGTTGTACACAGTAACAGCCATATCGTGTGATGACTACTATTGACAGACTTAACCCTTCTCAGTAATACAAGGATCTAAGACATCTCCGAAGGTGTCATGATGGAAAATGCTATCCACATCCAAAGAAAGAACTATAGAGTTTGAATGCAGATAGAAACATACTATTTGCTATTTTCTTTCTTCTGTTGAGTTTTGTTTCCTCTTTCTGATGGTTCCTTCTATTAGTTCTAATTCTTACTTACAACATCACTAATGTGAAAATATGTTTAATAGGAATGTATATGTATAGCCTATACCAGATTGCACGCAGTGTTGGGGAGGGAGGTGGGGAGGGAGGGGGAGAAAAATTTAAAACTCAAAAGCTTATGGAAGTGATTGTTGATAATTCAAAACAAATTAATTAAAAACAAATAAATAAATAAAAATAAAAATACCAAAAAAAATTCAGGAGAGAGAAGAAAACCAAATTTTTCCATTTCAAAAATGAAAGCAGAAAACTCACAACAATTGAAGATGAAATAAAGAAAATTACCAGAAACTATTTTGTCCAGTTATATACTAACAAAACTGACAAGTTAAAAGGAAATGGATATTTACAAAAAAATAAAAATACAAATGAACAACAATGAAAAAGAAAGAGACTAAACAAAGATAAGAAAATTGAATAGATTGAAAGAATCTCAAAGAATTCTCAACAAAATTGAATAGATTATAAATGAACTCCCAAAGAAAAAAATCTACAACCAAATGGAATTACTAGTGAATTCTCTCAAATTTTCAAAGAACAACTAATTCCAGTATTACACAAACTGTTTGCAACAATTAGAAAAGAAGCCATCTTTCCAATCTCTTGCTATGTTATAAATAAGGTCTTGATGCCTAAAATAAGAGAGACAAAGGAACAACAACAAAAAAACCTAAAGACCAATGATCCCAAAGAACATTGGTACAAAAATTTTTAATAAAATATTAGCAAGTTACAACAACATATCAGAAAGATTATAAACCATGACAAATTTACGCTTATGCCAGGAATGTATTCCCACTTCAAAATGTCTGTTTAGTTAGCCTTTTCACCAGGAATGCTTAGAAATCTTTGATTCTATTAATGGTCTATTTTTTCCCAAAAGTATTACACTTTTGCAAAAGATTATCCTGTTTTTAAGCCTTTACCTTTTGCCTTTTAAGGTATTGTTTTAAATGATCTCCTCTTCTTTATGGTAACAGCTGGAAGTTTTTCTGTGATCCTTACTTCTTGATACTTCAATTCTTTCATTTGGGCTATCATCATCATCATTATTATCACTACTACCTCATCATTATTATTATTATTATTTTGGTTAACATCAAAGCTCTGAATTTGGTCTATGACATTCCTATGAGTTTGGGAGTTTTTTGGTTTGTTTTTTTGTTTGCTTTACAGAAAGTGAATGATAGATTCTGTTTTCACTTTGCCCTGGTTTTAAAAGTGCTGTGCAGTTTCATTCATAATTTATTGTAATATGATATCCAAACTATTTTGGTCATGGCTTTCAGATAGTCCAATATTTCTTGGAGGATGTCTCCTTGACCTGTTTTTCATATCACTTGTTTTTTATATGTTTCTTAGGTTTTCTTTGTTAATCTTTTAACTTTGTTTTAGTGTATCTTATAGTCTTCAGGGCATTTAATGGACGGGTGAAGTTTTCTACCATCTATTCTAAGGTATCAATTTTCTTTACCATTTCTCTCCTCCCTGGTTATTCCATTTTATACCTGATTTCATTTTTTCCAGGTACTCCTGTAATCCTTGTGACCAGGTCATTTTTTTTTTCTTTGAGAGTTTATTTGAACTTGTCTTAAGGACAATATCCTCCTAGGAGAGGTATTTCCTCAAAACATTTGGAGTATTATTTCGTTTATTCCTCCTGCAACCTCAGTATCCCGTCTATTGGTCTATGCTTGGGACAGGCTCTGCTTCTTCTCTACCCTGACTGCTCTTTCTCCCTCTCCTTTGCTGGAACTTCATTCAGGTCACACCTGTTAAAAAGTACATGGCCAAGGCCCTACATTGGGCCCTCTTCTCTTTTCTATATACTATTTTGCTTAATGACTTCATCAGCTCCCACAGTTTCAACTATCATTTCTATGCAGATGATTCACAGATATATTTGCCAGTCCTAACCTCTCTCCTAACCTTGAATTTTGCATCTCCAACTGCCTTTTAGACATCACAAAACGGATGTCCTGTAGACATGTTAAATTCAATGTGGTCATAATTGAATTAATATTTCCCTACTCTATACCCACCTGTCTTCCTGACTTCCCTATTACTTTTGAGAATATGGCCATTCTTCCAGCCACCCAAGCTCACAATGTAGATATCATCCTCAACTTCTCATTCTCTCTCACATTCCCATGTCCAATCAGTGGTCAAGTCCTGTCATTTCTACCTTTATAACATCTCTCATATATACCTCCTTTTCTCCTCTGATACTGCCACCACCCTGGTATAGGCTCTCATCAACTCCTGCCTAGACTATTACAATGGCCTATTGGTTGGCTTACCTGCCTCGGGTATCTCTCCACTGCAATCCATCCTCCACTCAAACGTCAAATTGATATTCCTATTCAACTAATTTCAGTGGCTCCCTATCATCCAGGATAAAATATAAAATACTTTGGTTTTTAAAGTATTTCATAATCTGGCTCCTTCCCACCTTTCCAGTCCTCTTATTCCTGATTCCCTTTCACATAATCTGTGATCAAGTGATACTAGCCTCCTTGCTATTCTCAAGTATGACACTTAATTTCCCAACTCTATGCCTTTTCATTAACTGTCCCCCATCCCTGGAACTCTCACCCTCCTTGTCTCCACCTGTTAGCTTCCCTGGCTTCCTTCAAGTCTCAGCTAAAGTCTACCTTCTACAAGAAGCCTTTCCCAGTCCTCCTTAATCTTAGTGCCTTCCCTCTCAGACCAACCCCAATTTATCCTGTATAGATTTTGTTTTGTACATAGTTGTTTTATGTTATCTCCACCCATTATACCACAACCTCCATGACAGAACTGTTTTATTTCTCCTTTCACTGAATCCCAGCACTTAGCACAGTACCTGGCACATGACGCTTAATAAATTCTAGAAGATCGACTGTGTTTGGGCAAGGCTCTACAACTGAATGGCATAGGCAAAGCCTGTCTAGTCCTGAGTATGATGGTCAAGATTAGAACCCTCCTTCAAAGAATAATAGGTCTATTCCACTTTTGGGCTCTGCCTTGATGCTTTCTGTTGCTACAGGGAGCCTGGAAATTCTAGCTGTGTTAGACTACCTTGAGTCTTTCACCCCTGAGGCTAGGCCCAGGAGCTACTCCCATGCTGGGATGCTGCCAAGGACTTAGAAAATGTCTCAGTTCAACTTTGCCAAGGATCTTTCTATTTCAAATATCTCATAACATTTTAGACCTCTCCCTTGCATTATCCATCACCAGCTTTGTAAGAGTTATTCGTGGGACAGCTAGGTGGTGCAGTAGATAGAACACTGGCCCTGAAGTCAGGAGAACCTGAGTTCAAATCTGGCCTCAGACCAAACACTTGACACTTACTAGTTGTGTGACCCTGGGCAAGTCACTTAACCCCAACTGCCTTAAAAAAAAAAGTTATTTGTGTATATTTCTTATGTCCTAATTAGAATGTAAGCTCCATTTATTATATCATATTATATATTATATATATTATATCATACCTTGTTATTAAATAAGATCTATTTATTATATCATAGTGCCCCTAGCATTTAATAAATGTTTCTTTGAATTAAATTAGACCAGGATGACTGCTATGGAAATAAGCAAGAGAAGAAACCTCAGATGTTAAATAAATAAATGATAGAACTTGGTGAGAGATCAATATCTGAGATGAAGGAAGAGAGTAAAAGAAGACTCTAAGTCTTGTAGCCTAGAAGAAGGATAAATTAAAATGGAATTATTAGAAAGAGAGAGATTAATTTAGAAAAGACAAGGATTTTAGTCAGATATACATTGAGTTTTATTTATCATTAAAAAAAAAAAAAGCAGTTAGCACAGGGCCCTGACACTCAATATATGTTTATTGGCCAAACAAACAATAAAAAACAACAAAAAAAAAACCAACTAAAGGATCTACAGAAGTTACTAACATAGTAAAATAGATATGTCACTCAAAAATTCAAGAGACAGTCTAGGATCTGTAGCCCAGTAGAAGGTAAGAAGTTCATCTGAAAAAGACTTAAGAGTTTTTATAGTCAGCTTTATAATAAAAGCTAATAAACATTTAGATAGTAAGTGCCTACTGTGTAGTGTTCACTGTGCTAAGCACTTTACAATTATGATTTCATTTGACCCTCACAACAACAATGTGAGGTAGGTGCTATGGTTTGGGAGCTAAAGACTTCTTAGACCACATTAATATGAGTAAAATGGTTGAGAAAGTAGCAGGTGATAATGCTGTAGACCCCTTCGTATTAATCAGACCATATATGGAATGTCACGTCTCTTTCAGGGTATCTCATTGATTAAACCACAAAAGTGGAACCAGAGTGCTGAGTACTCCCTAACCATGCACATAAGGATAAGCTAAAGGAATAGAGATCTTGAGCTGGGAGAAGGAAGCCTTGGGTTTGGGAGAGGCTACAGGATCATTATTTCCAAATATCTGAAGGGTTAACTATTTAGAAAACATTCACCTTATTTTTCCTGGCCCCAAAGAACAGAAATAGGACCTGAAAGCTATAGAAAAGAATGTTTTAGCTCAATATAAAGAATAACTTCTTAAGAATGACTTCTTTCCAGAAACAGAATGCACTGCCTCATAGATTATTAATGTCTGAGCACTAGAAATCTTCAATCACATGTCATAGAAGCAATTCAAATTTCAGAGAGGAGTTGAGTTAGATCAATCCCTAAGATCTCTTACAGCAATGAGACTACATGATTCTTAATACTCAAGTTTAATTAATGGATAATCAACCTTTAGTTGTAAGGCAAAATGTGTTAATGGAGAGGACACTAAATGAGAAATCAGAAGAGCTGATTCTAGTTAAAACTCTATTTACAAGCACTGACACCTTGGTCATATCATCTGGCTTTTCTGGAGCAATAAAATGAGAGGGGTGGAATAAAACATAGCTAAGGTACCTTCCAGAGCGATGCAGTGGCTACAGCCTTGAACTGAGAGGGAGATAAACCAGGTACAAATCATGGCTCTGCTACATACTAGCTAGGTGAGCCTTAGTTTCCACAATCATAAAATAGAAATAAAAGTTCTTATATTACCTACTCTACAAGGTGGTTATAAGCAAAATTCTTTGTAAAGCATTTTGTAAATGTGACTCCTTAGTATTTTGAGTTATGATTAATGCAGTTCTAATTCTAAACTGAACAAGAATGTTCTTCCTTTTTAATTCCACGTATCTAAAACCAAATATCCTTTAATTCAACTCATTTCCTTTATGAAGTCTTTCCTTTCAATGGTCATTCTCTCCCTCTGAATGTTTGTTATTAATTATCATCTAAATATACCTTATGCTTTCCAAATTAAATATTTTTGCTCACACTCATAATGTCCCTCCCTTCATCTCTGTCCTTCAAAATTCTATTTATTCTTTAAGGACTAATTTAAATGGCATTCCATTAAATCTTTCATGACACTCTCAAACATAACCTCTATCCTCAAACTCTTAACACTTTACTCACCCTTCTCTTTATGGCTTTTGTAAGGGTGGGTGCTCACTGATTAACCCTTCTGACTTAAAAGTATCAGTGTTACATAAGAAAAATTTTTGATTAAACTAATCAATCCTAAGTAGGTGTACAACTCTTGGAATCAAAGACATTTCAATTCAATGAGACAAGAAGTCTGCACCTATTGGGTAAGGGACTTGGTCATGCCCTAATGAACATGGCTAAAACCAGGAAGGAGCTAGTTTAGATCCCAAGCCTTTGAGAAGGAAAGAGTGAAGACATCAAAAGCTGAGTCAGAAAGAACTAGAAGCAAAGAGGCAATGTTTAAAAGGAGAAAGAGGAAGTACGACTGAGCTGATACAGAGAACGGAGAGATAGAAAGGTGTTATTGGCCCTACAAGAATTTCAGAGCAGAAGACTCAGACTGATGCCAGTAGTTGTACTACAACACTCTCCAAGGTCTGAGGGAGATTACATAAAAAGGACTGCTCTTTCCCCCACTGTCTCTGCCAGTGCCTGTCTACTAACTGAAACTGTATTATGCTCTGCTGCTTCATTACCCAAACATTTCTGGCAACCTAAATTTTGTTTCAACCACAAAGAAGGCAGGGGTTAGTTAACTAGAGATAAATATAAATATAAATTAAAGTCAGAGAGCCAAACCTCTGCCTAAATGTTAGGAATTTTCCTAACTGGAGGTTCAGAGTGATCATGATTATACTCCTAACTTTTTATGTAATATAAACTCTTTAGAGCAGCAGAGGAGACAACCAAATGGACCTGAGGAGCCATTATAGTTCCCCTCAGCTAAAAATGGGACACTTATTCTAACATGATGTGGGTGATGTTACACACATCGTAGTTTATCCCTCTACCACCTATCAGGCTAATTTATCTAATTTCCTTTTCTAGACAATAAGCTGCTTGAAGGCTGGTACCATCTTACTGCTTTTTGTATCCACAAAAGCATCCAACATATTGTCTTGTCCCCTGAGACTACTCAGAAGTCCCAAAAGACCTATGTCTCTCAAATCAAACAAACAAAAAGCTAATTCAACCGAATTTTTAAAAACCAACAACAAAACAATCCCTGCCCTCAAAGAACTTATATTTTACTAAAAAGAAATAACATGAACACAAACATTTATACTGAAATTTTAGAGGGAGAAATAATACTAACAACTGGGGGAATCAGTAGAAAGGAAGAAATACGAGCAAAAAAAAGCTTGGGGGAAAAAATTAAAATTGAAAATAAACATGGAACATTAAGAAAGGAAATAAGACAGGAAATAACCAAGAAAAGATAAAGAAAAACAGAAAACATGAAAGGTAAAATGAAATGTTTTATAAAGCCACAGTTGTAGGCATAGACTGCTAGTTCTGAAGTCAACATTTCAAAATGACTGCAGGGGTTCACAACTACATTGAGAAACTTCTATGAGAAATTCTTAAAAAAAATTCTGAAAAAATGAATAATTTCATCTTAAAACCTTTCATTACATTCTTAAAAATCTTTGGAGACTTTGCTGAATTTCCTTTGTGGTTAGATGCAGAGAGATAGGAGTCATTTTACAGTAACAAGGCCAACAAGTTGGTGAGTGCAAAACATGTCTCGGTTTTGACAACCACGTTCCCAGTGGAGTCTTACTCCACAAAGTTCAATGTATCAGGGAAAACTTCTTTGCCCAAGAATTTAAATCTTCAACAGATTTACTACCATGTCAAGGACCTGTCGACATACTTAGAAGTCATCAATAATAATTCATAATCCACTAAAGATGCAGTAGCAAAAAAGTCTGTCTTTTGACACTTGTTGAAATAGATTATCAACTATGTGAGGTCCTCTCAATCTCTGGATAAAATTTAGAATGTCAATAAATTTGAAAATGAGACTATTTCTTCTAATTAGGTCTTTTTTATGATGAAAAGTAAATATACACAAGATTTCAATCAATCTCAAGAATTATTTAAGAAACAGAAAAGGAGTTTCATCTATATGAATCACACCAACAAAGTGTAGAATGCTGGCAATTCAGTTTTACACATTAAAACAAAATAAAAACATCTTAATCCAGATTTTTACCTCCACCTCTGCTTTGTGCATGGCATTGTAAAAGAGTGTTCACCCTACACAAAGACAAATGACAACAGATGGGTCCCCAAATGACAAAGTGGAAGCTGAAACCATTCACAAGAACTCTAAAAGGTAAAAGCAGTTTTTTCCTGTACCCAAAGAGTACTGGCTCCAAAAATACAATAGAGAACACAGGCTACATGGGAATAGAGGGACAAAATATTGCTAATGCACTGATAAATTTTTAACACAATACAACTTGTCAGAAAAAGTCAACAACTTAACTAGCTTTCCAGATGATGAAAAAGAAATTCTTTCCCTTCAAATTAAACTTCTCAGGGCCCCCCAATGTTGCAACAGGATTCCAGATTTTCTAGCACCTCACAAATTCTATTGACAGTACTATAATATTCCCACCCAAAAAAAAGACAAGCTTTCTTTGAAGAAAAACATTATTTTATCCCATTCACTTCTTCTGATGCTTTTCTTCACCTTAAACTCTACTAAAACTTAACTATAGACTTTTTAAATTCAGGAATGTTGATATCTTCTACTATGCCCTTTTCAACAGGTGGCCCCAAATTGTCTCCCTTATTTCATTCTTCAGGGATTGTTTAACAAGATAAAAAGCTGGCTTGTTTTCAGTCTCAATTTTTCCTCTACCACTTATGTATATGTAATATCTCACTTTCCAACTAAATTTTGTATAGGCTCAATATTTTTGCCTTGACATCTCATTCATACATTTTTACCTGATAGAGCTAGGTCTCAAATAGTTACTTTCTAGGAACTGAGAACTATATTTATATGGTTCTCATACATTTTAATGTGCCTCATATAGCAGAACATACAAATAACCATTTCTTTGCAGTTGATAAAAATGATGTCTGGTTTTATGCCAATGGAAGAACTTAATTAAATTCATGTTTATTAATACTGAAGCCAACATTTACCAGTTGTATACCTTTAAGTAAGTCACTTAACATGAGAGACAGAACTTCCTCAACAGTAAAAGGGGGTTGATAATACTTTAAATAATAAATACCTATCTAACAGTTGTTGTCAGGAAAGGACTTTGCAAAGCCTTAAAGTACTATAAAAATGTGAGTTATAACTATTTATTGTGTGCAGAATACTGGTAAGCATTGAGTTTGATAGAAAATTCAGGTTAGATGGAGTTTCTACCCTTATGGAACTCACTATCTACGAGGATACAGCACCTACATAAATATTGATGATATAAAACAATATTTTTAACTACATAAAATATGCAAAAAAAAATGTTTTTGGTCTGCAGAGAAAATATCATTACCAAAGAGGAGATCAGGGACCGTTTCATAAAGGAGGCAACATTTTGAATGTCTTTAAAGGAGGAGTATAAAGCAGTTGGCAGAATGGGTAGAAAGAGGTCATTTCTGCTGCAGAGGAAAGTTCAAACAAAGGCACTAGGACTGAGATATTACAGTACTTTGAAGGGGGAAGGGTGATGGCTCTGAGACTAGAATATGAGTATAGCTGAGAAAGATGCTGTAGAAGCAAAAAGAACATAAGTAATTACCTGATTAGAAAAAAACCATAAGCTAGGCAGGCAGCTAAAGACAGAAGCCTAGAGCCTAGATGACAGGTCAGAAATGGAATACAGATTTAGAAGTCATCTGAGCTAATTAATTAGAATGTTGAAAGAGAGAAGAGGGATAAAGTTAGGAAAGACCTCAAAGAAGTGCTCACCTTAAAAGGCCTTTGGGAAGAAAAGTGGCAGCCACTAAAGTAGACAGAAAAAGGTGGTTAGTGATGTGGGACAACCAGGAGTGCGTAGCATCTCAGAAATCAATGGGAGAAAGAATATCCAGCAAGAGTTGGACAACAGTAACAACTATTATGAGTGGTCAAGGATAAAGATGGGGAAAAGACTACTGAATTTAATGATTGAAAGGTTATTAGTAATCTTCAAAGGACCTGTTTCAGTAGAGTGGTGGGGAAAGAAATATGGGGAAGAAAGTAAAAAAGTAGAAGCATAAGGCATACACAGACTTTTCAAAAAGTGAACAACAAGCATATATTAAGCATTTAATATATATTACACATTGTGCTAAGCAACAAACATCCATTCTGATGGAGGCCATGGCAAATTTATGTTACACAAGCTCAACTGAGCCTTCACTGCTGCTAGACAGTCCTACTATACCTCCCTTATCAACTCACTATCCCACTCTCCACAGCAGTTCTTCGAAACTCAAACCTTCCTCAAACTTCCCATGATTCCCCCTCCCCCTGCTCTCTCAGTTGAACCGTGCCTCATATCTTATGGGAAAAAAATTGAGGCCATTCACCATGAGCTCCCTCTTCTCCCCTCTTCCTCATTTCCTATCACTCAGGTGCCTTCTGTCACTATCTTCTCCTTCACTTTAGTCTCATATGATAAAGTGGCATTACTCCTTACCAAGACTAACCCATCTACTTATTCAAGTGACCCAATTCCATCCCATCTCTTCCAAGAAATTTCCCCCTCTGTCATGCCCACTCTTTCACTTATTTGTAATCTGTCTACTGGCTCATCCTCTGCTGCATACAACCCCCACTTGATCCTTCTCATCCCTACTATCATCCTCTATCTCTTCTGCCCTTTGCAGCTAAACTTCTCAAAAAGGCCCTCTACAATAGGGGCCTCCACTTTCTCTCCTCTCACTCTTCTTAATCCTTTACAATCTGATTTCCAATGTTATCATGACACCGAAACAACTCTCTCCAAAATTACTAATGGTCTCTTAGTTGTCAAATCCAATGGTGTTTTCTCAGTTCTCAATCTCCTTGATCTCTTTGCAGCCTTTGACAATATTGATCACTCTTTCTTCCTTGATACTCTCTCTTGCCTAGGTTTTTCTTAAATACTCTTTCCTGGTTTCCCTCCTACCTATCTGACTGGTGGATATTCTTCTGGAACATACCCTCTAAACATAGAAGTCCCTCAGGGTTCTATCCTGGGTCCTCTTCTCTTCTCCCTCTACACTACTTAGCTCTGTGATCTAATCAGCTTCCACAGATTTAATTATTATCTATACTGATGATTCTCAAATCTACCTATTCTGCACCAAACTCTCTGCTAATCTCCAATTTCATATCTCCAATTGCCTTTCAGACATCTCAAACTCTGATATCCAGGAGACATATTTAAACTTAGTATGTACAAAATGGAACTCATTACTTTCCCCCATAAACCCTCCCCAGTTCCTACCTTCCCTATTTCTATAAAGGGCTACACTACCCTCCCAGTCCTTCAGGCTTATAACCTAGGTATTATCCTTGACTTCTCACTATCTCTCACCCCCCCATATTCAATCTGAAACCAAGGCCTGTCAATTTCATATTTCCAATATCTCTCAAAATAACCCCTCTTCTCTCCTCAGACACTACTACCACTTTAATGCAGGCACTCATGACCTCACAACTGGACTATTACAATAGCTTGCTGGTGGGGGTGCCTTGGTCCAATCCATTTTCCATTCAGCCACTAATTTTCTTTCTTTCTTTCTTTTTTGTTTTTGTTTTTGCTTTTTGGTGAGGCAATCAGAGTCAAGTGACTTGCCCAGGGTCACACAGCTAGTAAGTGCCAAGTGTGTGAGGCCAGATTTGAACTCAGGTCCTTCTGAGGACTCCAAGGCCAAAACTCTACTCACTGTGCCACCTACCTGCTCCCAGCCACTAATTTTCTTAAAGTGAATTTTCTTAAATGTGCATTTTTAATTTTTAAATGTGCATTCTTAAAGTGATTTTCTTAAAGTGCAAATCCAATCATGTCATCCCTCCTACTCAGTGAAATCCAGTGGCTTTTAACTTCAGAAGAAAATACAAAATACTCTGCTTGGCATTCAAAGTCCTTCATAATCTATTCCCCTCTTACCTTTCCAGTCTTCATGTACCTTCCTTTCAAACATGTACTCTCTGATACAGTGACACTGGCCTCCTTGCTGTTCAACAAACAAAACACTCCATCTCTCAGCTCCAGGCATCCTCTCTATCTCCTATGCCTGGAACATTCTCCCTCCACTACTCCAATTAATGACCTTCCTGGCTTCCTTTAAATCACAACTAAAATCCCTTCTTTTACTGGAAGCCTTCCCCAAACCCTCTTAATTCTAGTGTTTTCCCTCTGTTATTTCCTATTGATACTGAATATAGCTCCCTTCATACATATTTGTTTGCATGTTGTCTTCCACATTAGATTATAAAGTCCTTGAAGGCAGGTAGTATCTTTTGCCTCTTTTTGCATCCCCAGCACTTAGATCAGAGCCTGGCCCATTGTAGGCATTTAATAAATGTTGATTGATTGATTGAGAACATATAAAGAAAAAACAAAAACATTCCCTGCCCTCAAGAAGATTGTATCCTAAGATACATATAAAGTAAAGAAAAAAGTATACAAATTGATTAGCAGCTAATCAGACTAATCCAGGGGTGGGAAACCTGCAGCCTGGAGGTCACATGGGGCCCTCTAGATCCTCAAGTGCAGCCCTTTGACTGAATCCAAACTTCACAGAACAAATCTCCCTAATTTGTTCTGTGAAACTTGGACTTGGGTCAAAAGGCTACCCCAAGGACCTAGAAGGCCACGTGTAGCCTCAAGGCCAAAGGTTCCCCACCCCTGGATTAGCTCTATCAGTTCTCTGTCCAAAAGTATGTCATAACAGGAAGGAGAAGAAATAGATGAGATGATACCTGAAGGGGTTAGAAGAGTCACGTAAAGGCTTTTTTAGACTTGTAGAAAGCTAAGCCTGTTTGTAGACAAATAGGAAGGAATCTATAGAGAAAGAGAAACCAAAGTTACATGAGAGGAGACCAAAAGCTACAAAAGGGGCAACAGGATGTATCATCATCCAAGTCTTGGCAAGAAATTAGAGTAGCTAATGGCAGAGAAAAGACTAGGTCTCATCCTGGTACTTCTCACACTATGCCATAATTATTATCCAAGTATTCTTTACACTATGCCATAATTATAAATTAATACAAATTTTTCCAAAACTATCAAAAAAGTAGACATAAGCCCCACCTCCTGACAAGAACAAAACAAAACAAAAAGATAAATTTAATGAGCTAGAAAAAATAATTTAGCCAATTGATATCATCTAATAGGGATGACTGCTGGTCTTATATATTTGTGTTAATTCTTCAGACCATTTTCAGAGATAGTTAACGCTATCAACAGTTTCCCTTGTTATACAAGATGGTTAATTTTATATGTACAAAAGCTTTTCACTTCTATTCAATCAAAATTATTTTCTCTTTTGTGATTACCTCTATCCCTTCTCTGCTTAAGAATTCTGCCCCCAACCAAAGCTATGTCCCTTTATGAATTCATACTGCATATCCATTTTGAATTTATTGTGGCATGTTGTCAGATGTTGACCTAAACCAAATTTCTGACAAACTCCTTTCCAGTTTTCCTACTAGTTCATATCATAAAAGCTCTTCCACAAGTAATTTATGTTCTTTATTTTATCAAACACCAGGTTATTGAGTTCAGCTATTTCTGATGCATCTTTATATAGCTGCTCCACTGACCTATTTTTCTACATTTTAACTAGTACTACCTATAGGTTTTGATGATTACTGCTATATAATATAAACTGAAGTCTGGAAGTGCTATTCTCCCTTTGTTCCGATTTTTTTTTCCCATTATTTCCCTTAAGAATGTAGATCTTGTTTCTAACAAATGAAGTCTGTTGTTGTTTCCAGCTCTATAAAGTATCCTTTGATAGTTTTATCAGTATAGCACTAACGGTAAAAGTTAATTAAAGTAGCAACAACATTTATTATATTGGCATGGTCCAGGCATGAGCACTGAAAATCATGCCAATTACTTGAGCGCTTCTCCATTTCTTCAACGAGCATTTAGGAGTCATATTTATGCAGGCCTAAAGATGGTTTGGTCAATTTTATAGAGACATTTTATATCTTTTACAGTTATTTTGGATGGGATTTCCCTGTCTATTATGTCCTTTGGATTTTGTTATTACGATATAGAAATGCTGTTGATTTTTGTGGGTTGTATTGTGTATTCTGTTACTTTACAAAAATTATTAATTCTCTCTCTTAGTTTCTCTGCTAATTCTCTAGGGTTTTTTGTATGAATCATAATGCCACCAAGAAAGAGAGTCAGTTTTGTCTCATCCCTGCCTATGTTTGTACCTTTAATTTTCCAATCTTAAGGCAATCAACAGGATTTTTAGAGTTGTCAAGTGACAGCAGGGAAAGGAAGCATCCCTGCTTCACTCTTCTATTTATTAAGAAAGGTTCTAGTGTTTATTCATTGCATATGTTGCTAGCTTTCAGTTTTAAATATTTTTGTCATGTTGCCTAAGCTTTACATAAAAGAGGGCGGTACTTTGCTAGAGATTTTTCCTACAACTATTGATAAAACTATGAGATATATGTTTGTTTTTAAGGATTAGTAATTATGTTAATCATATTTTTAATTTTGAACCATCTTTTTATCCCGTGCATATAAAGCCAATCTGACCATAGTGAATAATGTTTTGAACATATTGCTGTGGTCGTTTTGCCAGGAATTCATTTAAAAACTTTTAACAAATATTCATTAATGGTATTGGTTTACTGCTTTCTTTGCTTTGTCCTTCCCTGATTTATGTATTAGCTATATTTATCTGATAAAAAAAAAAGCATTCTGTGGAATTTTTTCCTTTTTCAATTTCTGGGAACAATATGAAAAAGTATTTATTGTTCTTTAAGAACCTGATGAGATTTACTTATAAATCTATCTGAAGCAGGGTTTTTCCTTGGTGACTTTCTTATAACTGTGTAAATTTTTTTGTCTGAAATTGAATAATGTAAGGTCCCTACTTAATTTTCTGTTAATATGGGTATTTTTTATATCGTGATAACTCCATTTCTTTTAAATACTCAATTCTCCTGGCATATCCTTTGTATAATGAGTTCTAATAACTCTTTATTTCTTATCTACCTGTTGTGATTTCATCTTCTTCAGTTTTTATTTTGGTAATCTAATTTTGCTCCCTGACTAGCTAAGCTTTTATTGGTTGTTCTAGACTCTTTGAAGAACAAGCTTTTAGTTTTGTTTCTTATTTCTATAGTCTTTTTGATTGTCAGTGTATCTGTCTTCTAATATACACAATTTCCTCTTCCTGCACTTATTTTTTCCTTGTTTATTCATAAATTTTATAATTTTTATTTGAATATTCAGTTCATTAATCATCTCTCTTCCTATTTTGTTAATGTATGTTCTCAGAGATATGATTTTTCCTCTGAGAAACTGCTTAACTTGCATCCCAGAAATTGGTAAATAATCTCACTATTTTTCTCTTTTGGTTATTCATTTTTCTTTGAGTTGTTCTTTAATCCATTCATTATTTGAGATGTCATCATTAAGTCTCTATCAAGATCTGCATTCTTTTTTGTGGGTATTATATAAATTAGAAGTAACTAGGTAATGCCACAGATAGAATACTGGGTTTAGAGTCTGGAAGATTTGAGTTCAGATCCTGTCTCAGATACTTAATAGATGCATGACTCTGGGCAAGCACATCATTATAAAAATGAGGTAATGAGGCCCAGAAAAGTTAAGTAGTTTGCCTAAATTCAAACATCTAGTAAAGAACGGGGCCACAACCTGAAGTCAAATTTTCTTATTCCAAAGTTAGTACCATTTCCACTAAAACCACATTGAAAAAAGAATATTATTTGAAAGCTCACCTTATCTTAATCCTTTTCTTATTCACTTGCCTTCTGAGTTAGGCACTTTCAAAAATGTGTCAAACATGCATCAGATTCATTTACATGTTACTAGAGGCCTTTTTAAAATTTCCTCAGCTTTTTTTACACTCTTCCAAATTCTTGTATTAGATTCACTAAATATTTAGTTGCTTTAAAATTTTAAAATAACCTTGACATTTACCTGTTGAAGATAAAGATGACCAAAACAAATGAGAATAATAAATTGATTTCCCAAAATATTTGATTTGTGCTCTGTGATGGTTTAAATTATAACACCCTGCAACTTTGCCTGAAGGCTTGTGACGTTATAACTTCTATCAGATGCATCAACTATGCAATTCTTAATTTGTTATGAAAGTGAAAGAAAAGTTCAATAATTCTAATGAAATTGTGTGCTGACATCTGTTTCTGATGAAATTTTGGTAATATGATAAGAATTTGAAAGAACTGTGTGATTACAGGTTTCAAATAACCATTCCAATGATAGTTAACCAAAGATAGCTTTTCCTTCCTTTGAGAGACATTTATATATAAGGTGATATTAAGTCCAAATGGTAGGGATATATAATGCTAAGGGACACATTAAAATAGTAAATGAGCTTCTTTTAGACACTAATCCTGATAAACCTGTAAAAATGAACTAGGTTTTATCTGTTCAGGTTGTAATTTGTTTAATGGTAGAATTTTTAAGTTTGCAATTATGCTCAATAAAGATACCTATCTTTAGATCAATTTAATTCCATATATACTAAATATGCACCTATTATGTGCAAAATGGGCAAGATTCAAAGACAAAACAATAAAAAACAACTGTGCAACTCTATATTAAAGGAACTCACAACATCGTAATTAGAATAAGAAAAATATAATCAATCAAAGCATTAAGTGCTTACTATGTACTAGGTACTGTGATAAGTTCTAGGGATACAAAAAAGAAAAAAAAGGAAAAAAAAGGTCCCTGTTTTCAAGGAGCTCACATTCCTATGGAGGATACAGCATGCAAATAGCTATGTACAAACAAGATATATATATAATATAAATGAAATATAATCTTAGGAGGATGGAGCTAGCAGTGGAGGTGACTTGGGAAGACTTCCTGCATGAGGCAAGGTTTATACTAATTAACTACAATACAAAATGTAATATTCTATATACGTAGGGAAGGTCAAAACATAGATATGAGAGTTTCTTCTCCCTTCTCACCTCTGCCCCATGGAACCTCTGGCTTCCTTCAAGACTCAGTTCAATCGCCACTTTCCAAAAGAGGCCTTTCTTGATCCCCATAGCTGCTCATGACTTCCTTTCTAATGCTGCCCTATATCTACTTTGTGTGTACCTTGCATGTGTATATATATATGAAGTGTATATATGTGTCATGCATGTATGTATATACATTTTCCCCATTAGAATGTAAGCTCCTGGAGGTAAAGGGCTGATTTTAATTTTTCTTCATATTTCCAGCTCTTAGAACGTAGCATTCACTTAATAAATACTTATCAATTGACTTGATCAAAGAGCTTGCATTTCACTAGAACCCCAGATCTGTTTCAGAGTAATTGTTGTTTAATCATGCTCCCACTTTCCTTTGCACTTCCCAGGATGAATTCTGTACCCAAATACAGGACTGCACTTATTTCTATTGCATTTCATCTTATTAAATTTGGTCTGATGCTCTAGCTGAAAAGATCCTTTTGGATGCTGACTTTGTCATCCATTGTCTTAGTTATCCCTACCAGTTTTGTGTCACCTACAAATTTGATGAACATATTATCTAAGCTTCTATCCAAGTCATTGATGAAACTGTTAAACAGCACAGGGCTAAGTACAGATCCCTCGGGTATTACACTGAATACCTTCTACCATGGTGACACTGATTTACTAAAAACTATAGAGTCCAGCAATCCAAACAATTCTGAATCCATCTGATGGTATCATCTAATCTATATGTCTCCATCTTCTCCACAAGAACAGTATGAGATACTTTTTTAAAAAGCTTTGCTAAAATCTATTAAACTATAGCCACTCCATTCTCGTTATCTACTAGTTTAATCCTGTCAAAAAAAGAAAGAAAGAAATGAGGTTAATCTGACATAACTTGTACTTGATGAAGACATGCTGGCTCTTTGTAATCACTGCTTCCAAGCAAAATGTTTACCAACCAAAGCTTTAATGATCGGTTCTAGAATTTTCCCTGGAATTGAAGTCAAGCTCAGTATTTGTTATAAAATTCTTTGTTTCATTATTCTTATCTATTAATTAGTGGCTACTGGAATCTATGTACATTGATTTTATAACCTGGGGCTCCTGCTGAGATGAAGCTGACACCAGTGGCGGCTTGATACTGAATGACAGAATGGATTCTCTGAGGACTGCTACTATGGGAAAGTTTTTTTCTTCATCAACATCTCAGTTACGTTATCTTAAGATAACCACACTCCTAACATTTTTTTAAGAATGAGAAGGCAGAAATACAAGTAATCTCTTTAAATATTGATCTGGAGAAAAAGAAAACTCCAAAAATAATAAGTCGAATTCTGGGCCTCCAATCCAAATCCAAAATTTCATAAAAGGACCTTTAATCTTTTGTTAGTTGCAAAGCAAATACATTTTCAGGCTTCATATATGCAAGAACTACTTAAATTAACTAAAGATCTATGCACATAAAGACTTCTACAGAATGGAGAAACCTGGAGAGCATCTCAGAGAGAATAACTAGGAGAAAGTGTTCTGGGAAGAATATATTTCAGTCCATCCAGATGAAAGAATTAAATGAATGAGCTTTGCTTTTTTTTTTTTAATCACAAACTTGGCATTGAAGCACAATATAGTGTAGACTAGTGGGGACTACAATTATCTAAACATCATTGTTGATCAATGAAAAGAAAGGTTTCACAAAAGAAGTTAGGTAAGCTGAAGGATTTATAGGTTTAGGATATATGGAATTAAAAAGGAAGAGTATTCTTGTTTGGTTTTGAAGACTACTATTCACAGCTCAAAATAATAAGAACTCACATTTATAAAATGCTTTACAAAGCATTCTGCTTATCTTGCGGGGAGGTAATATAAAAACTTTCATTCCCATTTTATGATGGTGGAAACTGAGGCTTCACTTAGCTGGAATGTAGCGGAGCTATGATTTGTACCTGGATCATCTCACTCCTGGTCCTCTACATGCAATGAATGAGCTACTTTCATACTTTTAGTCTTGAAGGTCTCAGAATGGTCATCCACGTCTTCGGTGCCTTGAAAATTACTTTGCATTCATTTTTCTATTTTTAATAAATAAAAATTTTTCTCTAACTCTTTATAACATTACATTTTCCCATACAAGTTAGACAAAATTCTCTATCATTCACAAAGAGATGAGTCCATATATTTTACACAATTGATCTTTTTTTACTCCAAAACCGTCCAAATTCAATTTAAAAGCTGTTTCTTCACACACATATATCAGAAGTGTATATTTTAAGTTCTCTTCCTACTTTCACTCCTATTAAATTCATGACAGTGACAATATCTTACATCCTTTGACAATTAATATAAACCTCATTCAACAATTTATATAAATCTCTTACATGAAAACTTTTTCTCTACCTTTCACTACTAGACAGCACTATTTATCTTAAATGAACAGAGCATCCACACATACACAATATAGACAAGCATATACATCAAGGAAGTCATTGAAAAAAGGGGCTACACACACACACACACACATATGCACACACATACCCCAAGATATTTATAATGGTACTTTCTTGTGATAGCAATGTATACACACACACACACACACACACACACCCCAAAATATTTATAGTGTTACTTTTTTGTGATAGCAATGAACTGGAAACAAAGCAGATATCCATGGACTGGAAAATAGCTAAACTAAGTGTGAACGTTATGGTATATTATTGTGCTATAAGAAAGAAACAACAACCATGAGAAAGCATATAGAAAAGTATGGAAAGACTACCAGGAAAAAACACAAAGTTGAAGCAAGCAGAGCCAGGAAAATAACACACAAATTGACCACAGCAATGTACATATCTTTATGTCCTACTGGTCTGTATGTAGTTCCTTGGGAAAGGCAGGAATTTGGTTTTAAGTCCAAAGCTGGCTAAATTATCAGAGGGGTAGCCAACAATGGAAACTGACCACAAGCTAATCTGTTCTGACTTATATGTGAGCATGTGATTCTAGTTCTGAGGTCCTATCGGCATCTATCAGCAGACAGACCTACCATGAAAGCAGTACTCCCACAGATTAAAAAAAAATGTTTAATATAGGTCCTTGTCTTTATGATCTAAAAGAAGAGATAAGAATAAAGTACTACATGAGTTCCTTGGAGAAACAAATCCTTGGAACCCAGAAGGATTCATGAAGTGACAGCATTTCATCTGAACCTTGAGTGATGTGTGGAAAGGCATTCAAGACAGAAGGAACTAGAAGAACAAAAGGACAAAGTCAAGTATGTGTGAGAAGTACATTCCAAGGATAACCAGTACACTCATTTGGATACAGCAGAATTTGTATTAAGGGAATAGTGGGAAACGAAGCTAGAAAAGTAAGCAGTGGTCAAATTATAGAACACCAGAACGCCAGGCTAAGCCGTTTGAACTGTATTCTGTAGGCAGTTGAGGGCAATTTAAAGGTGTTAAACACAGCGTAACATGATTAACATAATGCTACAAGAAGATTAGTGTGGCTGCAGTGAACAGAATGGGTTGGCAATGGAAGACCAATGTAACAAGACCCCTTAAAATGCTATTCCAAGTCCAAAATAAAGACATGAAATAAATGATAAGAAACTACCCAGTGAAATAAAACAAAGAATACCAAAGTAGGGGCAGCTAGATGGCGCAGTGGATAGAGCTCCAGCCTTGGAGTCAGGAGAACCTGAATTCAAATTTGACCTCAGACACTTGACACTTACTAGCTGGGTGACCCTGGGCAAGTCACTTAACCCTGTTTGTCTAACCAAAACAACAACAACAACAACAACAACAAAACCAAAATAGTACCATTCTTTCTACTGGAATTGTACCTGAAAGAGAATGATTGTTTTGGCCTTATGTCTTTATTCAGTACTGTATTTGATAACTGTAACATCACAGACCAAGTTGCCCTTCTCAGATTCAGATCCATTACTTTAAAATAAAATTTTCAATTGTTTATAAGCTATTTATAGTAAGCTTGGCCTTTCAGATAAGAAATTCAACATTAAATTGTAAAATAACAAGGCTATTTGAAAGAGTTAACAGATAACACAAACATCATTAATCCTAAAATTAAACTGTTATAAAAATAATTATAACCAGAAAGAGGAAAAAATAAATGTTTTTTTTATTTTTTAAAAATTTAAATGAGGAGGATAAAGTTTGATTGGAATTTCAAAAGCTAACTAACTGCCTAACCACAAAGCAAAATTCTGAAATGGAACCCTAATGTTTACCAGACACATAGGCAAATGCTTTCAAAACATCTCTATAGCTACTGACAAAAGGGAACATCAACATTAGTACATAAGCATCAAAATATATGGTACTTCCAATAGTTATAAGTGGATCAAATCACTTCCACTTCCTTTTCCATATAGAAAGATAGATAGATATATAGATACAGATATAGATATAGGTTGCTTTTCAAGTAAAACACATTAAATTTCTTAGATATTTTCATAAGCAGCAAAGATGTCTACGTTGTATATTGGTTGGAAAAGGTCATACAAGGTATTAAATATTAGGATGCTCTAACATAAACATAAACCTAAAGGTAATATTATTTGACATAAACATCCAGTAACACCAAATTAAAAAAAAAAATTGGATGAGTAAATGGCTTAGACAGACCTTATGTAGTCTAGTAGAAAGAACATGAATTTAGAGTCAAGAGGGATTGGGTTCAAATTTTGTCACTACTCAATATGGGTGAGCAAATTATTTTACCTCTGGAACTCTTTTCCTTATCTGTTAAATTAGGGATTTGGACTAGATGACTTCTACAATCCATTCCAGTTCAAAATAATTAGTTTACTAACGTTAACATACAACTGTAGGGGCAGCTAGGTGGCGCAGTGGATAGAGCACTGGCCCTGGAGTCAGGAGGACCTGAGTTCAAATCCGAACTCAGACACATAATACTTCCTAGCTGTGTGACTCTGGGCAAGTCACTTAATTAACCCCAATTGCCTCACTAAAAAAAATAAAAATAAAAATAAATACAACTGTAAAATTTCATGAAGATTTGAATCAAAATATTCAAAGTTGTTACTATATTTACATGAAAAAAATGTTAAGCCCAAGTCTATTGCTGGCTCACAATTTTTCTCTCCTCTCCAACTTCTGCTGTTATACTAGGGGACTACAACATATATACTGACTCTCCCTCAGATACCCTAACCACTCAGGTTCTTAACCTACTCCCTTCCCATGAGCTATTCTTCTACCCCATGTTAGCCATACACAAAATGCCATACCTCTGATCTTGATATCACCCACAAATGTACCAACTCTATGTTCAAAAATTCCAAAATCCTCTTACCTGACCATAATCCATTAGCTTTCCACCTCTCCCTCTGCCTTCCCTTAACAAACCCTTTAATCCCTCTTTGTCTCAGTTCTTTCCCAGGTCATCTCCCCTGCATTTCTACTCTCTTCTCTTTTCCTCATCTTGACCCCTTGGTGAGACAGTTCAACTCTATTCTTCTGTTGAATCTCTGGCCCCCTTATCAAATCACAGACTGAGCCTTGACAAATATCAGCCCCACCATGTGGCACTTCTGCTCTTATACTCACGTTCCTTCTCAATCTCCATTGCTTGATCCTCATCCTATCCGTATCTTGTAACTATAGGTGTCCCTCAGGGATTCTGTCAAAGGCCCTCTTTCCCTGGTAACTCATCAGTTCCTAAGGATTTTACTACCATCTCTATGCTAACGATTCTCATTTCTACTTATCCTGTCCTCAAACTAGATGTTTAGTAAACATCTTAAAGTCAGTATGGCCAAACTGAACTCATTATCTTTCTCCCTAAGTACTTCCCCCTTCCTAATTTCCCTATTACTATCAAGGGCAACACCATCCTCCCAGTCCCACAGGCTCACAGCCTAGGTGTCATCCTCAATTCTTCACTATCACTCTTCCCCCATATCCAATCTGTTGCCAAGGCTCGTCAATTTCATCTTTGCAACATCTCTCAAATATGCTCTCTTCTTTCCTCTGATGCTGCCACCACTATGGTGCAAGCTCTTATTACCTCATGTTTGGTATATTACAAGAGCGTGCTAGTAGGTCTCCTTGCCACAAGCTTCTCTCCATTCCAGTCCATCTTCCATTCAGCCATCAAAGTGATTTTCCTAAATCACAGGTCTGACCATGTCACTTCCCTACTCAATAAACTCCAGTGGCTCCCTATAGCCTCTAAGGTCAAATATAAAATCCTCTGTTTGGCATTTAAAGATTTTCATAATCTAGTCCCTTCCCCCTACCTTTCCAGTCTTTTTACTCCTTATTTGCAATCATGCACTCTTCAATCCAGTTTGCCATTCCTCAAACAAGAGCTCCAGGCATTTTAAATGGCTGTTCCCCCATTCCTGGAATGCTCTCCCTCCTCATCTCCACCTCTTGACTTCCCTGACTTCAAGTCCCAAATAAAAATCCCACCTTTTACAAAGAGACATACCCCCTTAATTCTTCCCTCACTTGATTAGTTCATATTTAACATGTATACAGTTTGTTTGTATATAGTTTTGTTGTTGTTGTTATTGTTGTTGTTTTTGCATATTGTCTTCCCCATTAGACTGTGAGCTCCTTGATTTCATTGAGCTCTACCCATCACTGTCTTCTCTAACTAAAAGTCCTACTTCCATCACTAAGAGCAAGATAGTCTGGGGTAAAATCTCATTCAGGCACATTCCAAAATAACAACATTCCAATTTCTATTTCAAACAATGATGCATATTAACTCTACAAATTCTCTCACACCTCACAACTCACACACACACACACCCCAAAAGGTGTGATAAATTCTATCACACCAATCTACCTCCCCAATTTCAGTAATACAGTCTCATTGACTTCCTTAAAAGCTGTTCATCTAGGCCACTTCCTCCCAAAATCTCATTCCCATACTAATAAGTGCTATTCATCATCAGGTCTACTCTATCCCTATTCACCTGGCTCCTACAGCATTCTACTAAATCAATAAAGTTCCCAAGGCTCTATTCTGAAAAAACTCCCTGACATTCTCCAATTGGTCAAACAACATTGCTTCAAATCCTTCATTTTAAATGAAATCTGGTTTTCTCCTGAGGATGTTACATGCCTTTTAACCCTCTTCATTAGAAGACATTCCTCATCATACTACCCTAACACATCCTAGAAGGAGGGTACATAAAATATCTATTCAACTACTATACTCTCAGCCCATTCTTCTATCACTATCTCAGTAACATTTCCACAAGTAAACTCTACCAAATTCATTTATACCACCCTCTCCTCATTTTTCTTAGTATCAACTACTGACTTCCAGGTCACCTCCTCAAATCTTTAAATGATGTTAACACATTACTAATGGTTATCCTTTCCCCCAATAATTCTCAGGGAATTCACTATTCATGTATAAAGCCCTTCTAATAAACTGATCACACAATTCTTCAACACCTTTAACACCTTTTCTACCCCTCACTGCAATATGGTCACACCATCCTCTTCACCGTCTCTCAGAAGTATCATTACTGCCAAGATCTAGAACTCTGAAATTCCATTCTTCAATCACAACTTTCAGTTTTTATAACAGTCTCACTCCCTTTTAACTACTAATCATCCTTACCTTGACCCCCATTCCCTTAATTAGTCTCCCAACTTCACTAGCATCCGTAACCACAACCAGACCTGAACTCACCTTGAGTATGAACTGCCAAAAGGGCAATCAGGTAAAAAGGTCCATCAGGTAGCTGAAGATTCTGGCCTCAGGTTCAAAACTACTCATCAATAAGGACTGATTTGATAAAAATAAAAAATATAAGCATATCAATTAATACAGACTATACTACGAATGGTTCCAGAATCCTACCCCAAGGGCTTATTTATATTCAATTAACTAATTATTCAATATTCAGTGAGAAATATTTCAAGAAATATTCCTTGGTCTCCTCTTTTTCTATTTTATTCACATAAGCATTTAGAGATAAAAAATTTTCCCTCAGAACTGTTTCAGCTGCATCCCCTAAGTTTTGGTATGTTGTCTCATTATTATCATTCTCTTGAATGGAGTTTTTGTTGTTTGACCCATTCATTCTTTAGGATTAGATTATTTAGTTTCCAATTAATCTTTAGTCTATCTTTCCATGGCCCTTCATTACATGTAATTTTTATTGCATCATGATCTGAAAAGGATGCATTTAATATTTCTACCTTTCTGCACTGAATTGGAGGATTTTATGCCCTAGTACATGGTCAATTTTTGTGTAGGTGCCATGTACTGCGGAGAAAAAGGTATATTCCTTTCTATCCCCATTCAATTTTCTCCAGAAGTCTACCATATCTAACTTCTCTAAAATTCTATTTACCTCCTTAACTTCTTTCTTGTTTACTTTGTAGTTAGATTTTTCTAGTTCTGAAAGGGGAAGGTTGAGGTCCCCCACTAGTATGGTTTTACTATCTGTTTTTCCCTGTAACTCATTTAACTTCTCCTCTAAGAATTTGGTTGCTGTACCACTTGGTGCATCTATGTTTAGTACGGATATTACTTCATTGTCTACGGTACCTTTCAGCAGGATGTAATTTCCTTCCTTATCTCTTTTGATAAGATCTATTTTTGCTTTTGCTTTTGCTTTTGCTTTGTCTGAGATCAGGATTGCTATCCCTGCTTTTTTTACTTCAGATGAAGCATAATATATTCTGCTCCAGTCTTTTACCTTTACCCTGTATGTGTCACTCTTTTTCAAATGTGTTTCCTGTCCTGAGACACTGAGAAATAAAGTTTCTCCAGAAATAAATTTCTCCAAAATTACTATGGCAGTATGTGTCAGAGGTGGACCTTAAATCCTAAAAAAAGTCATCTCTCTAGGCACTATACCATGCTGCCTCTCCAATTTTCTACTTTAAAATATAAGTGAGCATATAATATTACCTTTTCTTTAAATTATACATTAAAAATATGAAGTCTGAAAATAAAGATCTTCAATATATTGGTTACTAGTATTTATCTTTTTTTAATCTTTTAATTCTTTATCTGCAATCTTCTCTATTTTATCTTTTTTATTATTCAAAATCAAATATCCTATCAACTGACTGGAAACACATGCACATATAATCTAACCTTCAAAAAAAAATAACTTCTTCAATACAGAGATTAGTCGAGCAGGAGATAAAAGGCCACACACATTGTGAATGACTTATGAAAAATGAGGTTCTTTGGATGCCTCCAAAAGGCCAAACTCTTTTTTATGTAATTCTGCCATCTGCACATTTTAATCCTGAAAACCAAACAGAGTTTTAAAGCATGTTCTGAAAGACAAGTACTGAAGGAACTTTGCTAGCTGCTATTTTCTTTTCCTTTTTCGAAAAATTAAGAGATACCAGGCATACTAGGCGCAAATCTATAATCCTTGTTATGGGGGTGAGAGTGGGGGATGGGATGCTGATGGATTGATTGTTTGAACTCCAAAGTTCTGAGCTACAATCAGTTAAGTTGGATCAGGTGTCTACACTAAGTCTGGCCCCAATATGGTGAGCCTCTAAGAACAGGATTGCCTAAGAAAAGGCAAACTAGCCTAGGTCAGAAATGAAGTAGGTCAAAGCTCCCATGCCAATTAGTAATGGGACCTAGCATAGTGAGTAGCCACCGAACTTCTAGCCTGTGAGAAATAGGAAGAACCAGTCTCCTCCCCAAAAAAAAAGAAAGAAAAAAATTAATGAAAAAGTTATTTTTAAACATGTTAAAATAGCACTCAACACATAAGATACAGTGTTTAAGGTTTTGATGGCTTCAAAGTTCATATTTAAGAGGACCCAGACAAAGACCTCAGCAGTCTGACACCCTATATCACGATGTTGATATTATCACTTTGGCGACAACATAGTTTAAATCAAACAATTTGATCAGGTCACTGTGAAAGCTCATAACTGGGTCAATGGGTTTACTACATCTCTATTGTAGATGTCAAAAAGCAATTGAAGATGAAACAAATGAATTGAAGAGGAAACACCTGTGAAAGTCAGAAAAAAGCAACTGAATAATCTGAAGTTGATCATCTGTGGCTTTAGAGATAAGTACAAGTCATGAATATATGTTTAAATTTTTAATTCAACAAACTGAGCTGCAGTCAAATAATCTACCTATGAGCTATGTCCCTTGGAGAGTAGACCAAGAGATGGCCCTGGAGCCAGGAAAAACTGGGTTCCAGTCTGACTTCTGACACATACTTGCTGTGTGATCCAGGGCAAGTAATTTAATCTCTCAGGTCTAGGCAACTCTAAGATTATAAATTAAAGAGATCAACTTCATTGATCAAGGGATCTTCTTCCTCTGGGAGTTCCTTCTCTCAATAAAATCACAGATTCAGTCTCTTGTCCCTGTCCCTAAACTTAGTTGCAATCTGATGAAATACCTCAACTTTCATAATGCTCTTCATTAGCTGGTGCCTTTCCTAATCTTTTTCTCTTCTTACAGTCTTTAATTGGATTAGATATTCATAGATGTGTCTATTAAAATGAAAACTCTGAAACTCATGCTTATTGAAAACTTTTAATTATATATGGCTATTACTTTTCTTAGCTCATATTTTGAATTTCTCTCTGTAATTCTAAGAGAATGTGATCCAATGAAAATCTAGAGACCCTAAGACCTCCAAGTCAAAAGATGAGGTATCTTTACAATTCTGGTTCAGAATCCCTAAGTGACCTTGAGAAAGTAAAAATATTCTGTCTGTGCTTCATTTTCTTGAATGTATGAAATAAGAACAATAAAATTTACTTTACCTTCTGGTATCAGTTATCACTTACCCACTTCATAAATATTAAGGAGAATAAGTTAAAGGAACAGAGATTACTTAGCCTAGAAAAGCAAAGACTCAGACATCACTTAATCTTCAACAGACTGGCAAAGGTGTTTAAAAATCATTTGGAACTACAAAATTTCCAACAGACCCACAAGACTTAAGCCGGCTTCACCTACTGGTTTTTTTCCCTTAGGAAAAAATGGCAGCAGAATTTTTTAGTACCTTTCTACTCTCCGCCCCTCCCCCCCCCAACCTTGATCCTCTGCCACTCTCCACTTAGGATTTTTACTAGATTCTACAAATGTTCAAGTCCAAAAAATTGCCAATACTCTCTACATGACACTCACGAGGAGAAAAAGTCTAACCCACATTTATTAATGCACCCACTTCACTGATTAACTATATAGTTACTTCTTTCCATATCACAGGACTAAGATTATGCTAGTTCTCTTTCCCCTACATACCTTAAACTTCCCTGAAAAACCCCCAAAAAATGGAATAGAAAGACAGATTATAGTCTTTTAGGGCATTCCTTTATCTCCTTTAGACTTCATGCTTAATTTAAGGAGTTGGTCAAATACAACATTTGAACAGGTCTTATCTTTCATGATATTAAGAGTTATTCTCTACCAAGAAGATTCACTCTAAATCCACTGAAAAAAGTAACAGTAAAATATGGGTTTGAACCACTGGCGTACGAAATTAATAATGGAGAATAAACAAAAATAATTTCCTGGCTCAGGAATTTCAAAAAGTGATTGTCAGTGTAATAGACCAAACTAAAGCAGTCCTGAGACCAAGGATCCAAAATCCATCATTAAAATTTTTGGAGATCTAGAACTTACAATTACCTTTTCACCTTTTTCCTATTACTACCTTCCCTGCTCCAAAATTACAGAGGCAGGAGGAAGGGCTTCACAGAGGAAAGGTAGTGTCATACCTAAGATGATATAGATAGGTAAAAATGGATAATGAAAAATCAAAACTACAAATCACAACTAACACTTGTAACACTAGGTCTTTACGGTAGACTATAAAGTCTACTAGTTCACAAAGACACCTATATCTGCGGGGTGGCAGTCAGAGACAATCACAAGGGATTTCCTCCAATTCCATCTAAAAGGAACAGGACACAAGAGAATAGCAAACTTCCTCAGATTCTTATGGTTCATACAGCTCCTAAGAGAATAATACCCTATGAAGAAGGAATATGAAAAACTTAAACTCTCCCCTTTTAAAAATTGGGAATAGAGAGGTCTTAGACCTATGATTTCCATGTCGTGGGGGACTCCTTGTGTGGAGTTTAAATAGCAGTCTATTAAGAGTACTCACTATTTACATAATATTTACCTTTCCTGTAATGAATGGATTTCATGAAACAGTTACAAACTCTTATTCAGGCTAAGATTGTATTTCTGTGACCTTGCAATACATAAAAAATAAAATCATATAAAGAAAAACTTATTTGGGAAAAAGTCAACCCATATGCTGCTCAATAAGGAAATTATATAAATTATCTGCTACCAAAAAGATTAATCTTAGTAAAGAACAAATGATCACTTTAACAGATTTCAATATGAGTTGAGCTTATTGTTAGCCAAAAAGTTTGCATGAATTCAAATCTGGTTGAGGAACCCCACCCTCCTACAAATATCTTAGAGACAGGATATAAACCTAAGTAATGCCACAAGGCATTAGATACAAATGAAAGACAAAGATTTTCCTGTCTACCACCCCAAATCTTCCAACATAAAACAAAATTCTGTAATCTGAATTTTCTTTTGGAAAAGACTGGAATAAATCTCTCCTTATGAAAGCAATGACCACAAGAATATTTGTTAATCTAGCATGGCTGACTCAGCTTGCATATTAGGAGATACCAGAAAGAAGAGTTATTTTTGTTTCTGGATATGAACATAATATTTTCCAGATATTTATTCTACACCTTCTAATCCTTAACTACCCTCACTCCAAAAATAGATAGAACCATGATGCTTTAACATGTTTCAGACTCCCAAACACAGCAACCAATATACATGCAGTGAAAACGTGCAGACCCTTTTAGAAAGGCATAAGGGCATACAACTGAAGGTAACATTTGTGTTGGCTTTACCTTTTTCCCACAGGAGCCCCAATAGAGTAAACTTTAATTCACATCTGGAACTAACCTTGGCTTCTCAGACCTTAAAAAATAGATCATGCTGTCTTTTTAAAAAAGAAAAAAAAGTCAACTTTCAACTCAACTTGTCAGTAAGTAAACTAAGAGAAGTCAAAGCTTTCCAAACCACAGTTTTCAAGGCCCAGGTTTTTTTTTTTATTTCTTGTCACCATTGGTAATTTTTCTATTCTACTTTTAAATAAAATTTTAGCATAAGTAAACAAGACAAACTAAAATTAGTCAGGGATTTTTTTATGCAAAACTTCAAATTGTGTGTCCTAAACTCTTTTACTCTAGAGAGAGTTCACAAGCTCTGACAGATGTTTTATAACTCTGTTTAAATATTTAGTCAGTAAAAGGATGAAATGTAAAAGCCAGAATGATTTCATTCTTCTCAAAAACCAGGGTGGTCTATGGGCAATTTTGGTACCAGTGATGTTGCCGGGGGAACAAAATGAAAACAGGTGCCATCAAATTCAAATTAAAGATTTAGTTCTATTTTAAACCACCTTAAACAATGTTTCCATAAACTTTCTAACTGATACTACTACAAATTTGACAATATTTTATAACAAGAAAAGGATTATAAATTGTCTGTAGACCATCAAATTTTAAGTGTAACAAATTTAGACTGATTGGCAATACTTCCTTTTAAAATAAATTTCTTGCATTATATATGCAGCATATCTTTAAAAATGGAGAGTATATTAAAAGGTAATTGAAAGTAAGAAAACTGAGCACATACAGAAAGAGACTTTTCTATAAGGATTTTACCTTCCTTTTAAGCTTATAAAACTTTGAAATTACAAAACAAGAATATAGTTAGTATGAACTTACAGGAGATCCATATACATAGTATAATAATGAAAGCTTAACTTTTCCTTGTGAATTTCATTGTGGTTTTCTCTTTTATCATTCAAAATTGAATAATATTCCCTCTAACCAAAATCTACTAAATATATCTCATTTTCTTCATACAATGTTAGGAAAATCATCCAAGAGTATTTATAAGATTTTCTCAAATAAATATTTTAAAATGGAAGAAAAGTTATCAGTTAAAGGATCTTGGTTTTGTAAGAAAAATTGAAATATACATGTAAGATACAGTTTTCTCAGTTAGCAAATGTTATAGCAAAGAATGGCCATAACAATCAACACAGTAACACATAAAAACCTAAGTACTCAGTTTCTATTATTAAACAATAGTTTTCTTACTCTAAGCAAGAGAGATGAGAGACACACACACACAAAAGAGGTCATTTCTAAAAATTTTTAAAAAAAAAACTCAAAGCCTGCTGCAAGGACTTCATTGTCCTTTGAGTAATCCTCAACTTCTAGAATTGAACATTGTTGTATCTTTGTCTAAATTAAAATGCTCTTTTTTGCTTGCCTGTGTATCAATTAAAAAAGTATAGATTTGCAGTTTCATGTGTAATCATCTTTTTATTGCGCTATGTTACAGAAATATTTATTTTATTCCATAAATTGAAAATATTTTTAAAATAGCCTCTACTATATTAGAAGCTTAAATCCTAAGAACTATGCCACTATATTAAGTACATCATAGAAGCAAGAATTTAAAAGCCAGAAGAGACCTCAGAGGTGTAGTCTTATACAAATTCTACTTAAGGAATGAAGCTTCTTTTTCAACATCCACGACAAAAGGTGACAAAGTCTCTGCTTAGAGATCTCCAAAGATAAGGAACTTTATACTGTACTACATATAAAATTATATCCTGCATGATACTTGATAAAAGAATATCATACATTCTCTATTCCTTTTTTTGGAAAGGTTATGTAGTTCATTTCCATGGAGGCTTTTTATTATGCAGATCAAAAGATGTACATTCTATAACATTTTTGTTTATCTTATTTCATTTTGACACTTAGAAGATGTTTTAAGTTGCTGAGGCACTTAGGCTTGCACTTGTATTTAATCTACATTTCATTTACTTTCAGCATAAATAATCAAGTCCTGTTACCATTTTGATTCTTTTGGGCAGTTCAAAGTTTTATTTTTAACCCTTCTCTTGGGAAAGGCAAGCTGGTTCATTAGTATGGAATTATAACTTACAGAAAGCTACATTTATTGAAGGCTTTCCAATTTTTAACCACAATGATGGTTTCATCAGCTAGTCTCCAACAATGCTTAAAGATTTTAAATATATGTATGCGTATATATAGAAACTATTTCCAACTTAAACATCTTCAGGTAGATTTTTTTTCAGATTAGCACAACAAAAAATATACAGCATTATATGAGGTAGACCAATACAAAACCTCCTTTAACTAAAATAACTGTAAAGTTTCAAGTTAATTCACTTGTGAGTAATTATGAAATTACTATACTGATCCTCTGCTTACTTTGAAAGTGATTAATCAAAGTCAGAGAAAGCCAACCATCAACTGAAGTGTGTTTCAAATTTCCTACTCAGGGATAAGTTTTAAAAAAAAGATGAGCTAATTTTATTTTAATTAAAACCTCATTTAGAAGTATGAAGTAAATGTTTTCTATTTAATTCCAATTACATTTCAATTGTGTCCAGCTTTCAAATTTCAAGTATCCACTACTTCTGCTACTTGATTACACATACATGAATCTTTCTTTCTGATTCACATAAACAGACCTAAAAGGAAATGTCAAATGCTTGCCTATTCTACTAGGGATACAAATATTTTGCATTTTACACCAATAATCCAATGAATCAGTGATCTAATCAATGTGGGTGCTCCTTCCCACAATGCAGGTCACAACCTATGTATACCTATGCATCTTGTGTGAGGGAGGGAGGTAAGAGAGGGAAGGGAAGGAAGGAATAAGCATTTATATAGTGTCCATTTGGTGTCAGGCACTGTGCTAGGTACATTTGCAAATATTATCCCATTTGATCCTCACAACAACCCTGCAAGGGAGGTGCTACTGTCTCCATTTTACAGATGAGGAAACTAGGGCAAACAAAGGTGAAGTGAATTGCTCACAGTCACAGTCACAGAAGGTATCAGAGGCCAGTGAAAATGAAAAAGGCCAGAAAGAAAGTGAAAGTGGCCACATTTGAACTCAGGTCTTCCTGACTGCAGGCTCTATTCACTGAGCCACGAGCTGCCTCATATGGGTAACTTTCATTCATGTCCTCCCAAAAATCCATCATAGGAGTGCACCCAATATGCTGTGGCCTTCTTCACATCATGTGGCTACCAGCAGAACAGGTGGGTTATCCTTTGGTTGTCCCTTACTCTTACTACATAACCAACCCAATCATTTTTTTCCATTTATACATTTCTCTGATAGTACCCTTTACACCAGTTTTCTTCAATAATTCACTTGTAATGTGGCATACGTGCTCATAAGCACCTCTTCACTGTACTTTGAGTAATCCTCAACTTCAATTTTTCAGGAAAATTGACTGTCTTTGCATCTTTGTCTAAATTATAAATGGTATGAAGTTTATGAATTAAATTACAAAATTAATTGGCTTCAATTCTAAGTAGCTTACTTTTATAAGAATGGATTCCATTAGACAATTTAGTTTTGGGGTTTATTCTTTAAATCCTGAAGTCCTTGAGGGAATTTCTTATGCTCTCCTTGCTTTCACAAAATCTCATAATTGCAAAGGACCTTGGAGGTTACCTACCTAGTTTTTTTTTTTGTAAGTAATCTATCTATATAAGAATTCCAATTAATACAACCCCAGCAAGTGTTCATTCAGCTTAGGGTGAACCCACAATTTCCTATGGCTGCCTATTCTGCTTTTAATAGCTCTATTAAAAGGTTTGTTTTTTTTTCTTACATTGAGCCTACATCTAATTCCCTGCAACCTTCACCTATTTCTTCCTGTTCCTCCCTCAAAGGCCAAACACAAAATTCTAATTTTGCTGTTCAGTCATGTCCAACTCTTTGTGACCCCATTTGGAGTTTTCTTGGCAAAGATACTGGAGTGGTTTGCCACTTCCTTCTCCAGCTCATTTTATAGATGAAGAAACAGGGTTAAGTGATTTGTCCAGGGACACACAGCTAGTTAAATGTCTGAGGACAGATTTGAACTCAGGAAGATGAGTCTTCCTGACTTCAAGTCTGGTACTCTATCCACTGTGCCACCTAGCTGCCTTACACATGTCTTACACATGACAATCATTCAAATACTTGAAGTCAGTTATCATATCACTTAAGTCTTGTCTTCTTCACGATAAATACCTTCAGTTTAAAAAATCCTGCCACTTATCTATCAGAGATAGAAACCTAACAAATCTATATGCCTCAATTATCAATCATACACTGGCTAGCCCAGAAAAGGCGTACGAGAAAGGCCAAAATGGTAATGGCCAAATAAGATTTAAGCTCAGAGAGATTAAGATTTATAATTAAAGATTTTAATTTTAATAATGCTTATTTGCAATTACTTCCCTCAAAAAAAATCTAGTGGGAAAAGCAAAGATACGTCTTTATGTATAGGCACATGACTGAACTCATATAACTTACCTTTGGTTCAGACTATTTATATATTTTGTACATTCACATATTTTATTAAGATTTCACAAGAAAAACTTTCAAAGTTATCATAATATTGAATTAAATAGGCTAGACAGGCTACATAACAGCATTACTAAAGGTCCTTTTGGTTCTTCTCAAGAACAAAGGACAAACAACAATTGCCAAAGGTCTTTAACAAATTTAGTTAACATATTTTTCAAAACAGATACTAGAATTCTTAAACATCTTTTTGTCCTTTAGTCACCTGTGTTGTCAGCCAAATCTCTGCTGACAATTTTGTCATTAAGTCAAAGTATTGAAAGAAGGGTTAATTCATCCCACTTACTGGAACTATGTCTAAAAAAGCATTAACTTATGACTCTTGAAACTATTAAATTCCATTAATATACCTAAAACAATGAGATAATATAACTCCTGAAACATCAAAATGGCATAAATCAAGTAAAGATTCCCTATGAGATGGGAATCTCATGTATTCCATATTTATATTTTTATGTTATTCTAAATGAATGTACAAAATTCATGGGAACCAATTATTTGATTAGATTTTTTGATATAGGAAGAAAAGTTAAATGTACATGATATACTGACAAAACCAAACCAGTCCTAAAAGTTAATATTGGAATTTCAAAGCATGATTTTTTAAAATAACTTTAGTAGACAACTTTTTTCCCCCTGCAGGAGGAGAATATCAATAAAATTATAAAGTATATAAAAAGGAATGTATCCAAATATTTGCTTTATAAAAATCCAGGAACACTTCTACAGTAAGATAAAGCTTTAGATGATAGCATAACATATTCTACTGAATCTTACTGGATAGCAGCCAGCAAGAGTTAGAAAGGAAAACAGTTTGAGGGTACCTCCCTACTCCTAAGCTTTGATAAAGGCCTTTTAAACTCTTAATTTGCTCCTGAAAGATTCTCAGCTATTTCAAAGCAATTTATATCTGTAAAATTTTTAAATAAGATGTTTTCTACATTAACCAAATCATATAATTTGGGATTAAAGGGCTGTAAAAATATTTAACTCTTTTTAAGAATGTGTCTTTGCACCGGCTGTCCACCATGCCTGGAATGGTCTCCCTCTTCACCTCCAATTATTTGCATCCCTGGCTTCTTTCAAGACTCTGCAGGAGGCCTGACATGATCTCCTCCCTACCCCTCTCATCCACTTAAGCCTTGCTCTCTAAGGTTAATTTCCTGCTACTCTGTTTTTATCAGGTAGGTAACTATTTATATATTGTCTTTCCCTTAAGTGTGTAAGCTCCTTGAACAAAGGTACTATTTTTGTGTTTTTACCTTTCTTTGTATCTCCCAGAAATTAACACAATGCTTGACATAGCACTTTATAAATGCTTATTGATTATCTTCACTGAAAGCAAGGTAAATAAGAGGCTTCTAAGAATCTTGGGATATTGACAATTTTTAACATATCAGATTACCAAGACCTTACCATATTTGTACTTAGGCCTCCTATCTATTTCCCATCTCATCCGGCATTCTCCTTTTATGAGCATCCTATCTGGCAGTCCCACATGCCTTGAGTACACTCCCCTTTTCATCTTGACTTATAAAAATTCTCCTCTTCTTTCAAAGCCTGGTTCAGGTACTTACTGCCTCTTCCATAAAGCTCCCCTGATATTCCTTAATTAAACGTGATTTCTCAAATTTCCCTATGGCACTTTGTACTGATTCCTCCTTTATTTACTATCACATTCTACCCTAATGCTGTACTTTAAAAGCAGGAACTGTTTCCTAGCACTGAGCTTTATGCATAGTGGGTACTTTTAGATATACACTGAATTGAGTCACAAAGTCTCTTGACAAGACTAACTTTAAAAAGCATTATAGTACTTTACAGTAAAAGAGAGAAGATACTTGTTACTAAAAGTTTCAAAAGCTAAAATACCTAATTTTGCAATTAAAACCAACAAATTTCAAAACAAATTGAATTTTTACTATATTGATCATCCCACACTTTGCTTGCTCCTCTAACATTTGCCACAATGGGTTTGGATCATCATTACTTCTGGGAAGAAGAGGAACTCTATTCTTCTCAACCTACACTTTAATTTTTTTCAACTGGAGAAATTAATAGAGATCAGAATAGTGACTGGATCTGATTTCATTAGAATAGGGAACTCCCTGTATGAAGAAATGCTCTCTACCATTGTAGGTCAGCACATTTTCTGCAACTTATAGTCTAAGCTTGCCTATAGCACTGAGAAGTTTAGTGACTTGGCCAGGGTCACACAGACAGTCAGAAATAGGACTTGAACCCAAGTCTTCCTGGTTCTAAGGCCAGTTCTCTATCCACTATACCATTGTGACATGTCCTCAATCTCTGAATATACTTACTAGAAAAATTCAATAAATATAAGCATCAATATTGGGCTAAGGCTTCAAATAATATGTGAAGTTTTGATATAATTTATCACAAACAGTATTTTCTTCCACTAAAAACCAGTAAAATTATGAAACTTTATATATAACAGGAACTAAGGATATCAGAAAAAAATGAAAAATGTTTATGAAAAATGGAGAATAACAAATTAATTTGTGAATTTACCAACATAATTCCCAGATATGCTGGTTACTACATGTGTACAGTGGATCCAAGAAAGTCAAGTAATTATAGAATCATGGACCTAGAACTAGAAGGAACCCCAGATGCCATTCAGTTCAACTCTCATTTAACCAGTGAAGAGACTGAGATGCAGAGTGATGAAGTGACCTACCCAAATACATACAGCAAATAAGTAGCTGGACTAGGATTCAAACATATCCTCTAACTCTAAATACAGGACTTTTTTACTGTAACACTTCCATTGTAACTTTCTACACTGCACACAACTTGAGGCAAGAGAATGTCCTTTTCATTTTTCTATCCTCAAGTCCTAGCATGGCATATGTAGAAAGCTTAACCTCAATAAGGAAAAAGAACACCAATTCCTTTGATATAAGGAGAAGACAATGGGTAACAATGCTGAAAAAATTTTAAGGGAAAGAAGAGGAGAACTGAAAAAGCCCTCACTGAATAGCTTTGAAGAAGGAGAGAGGGGCCTAAGGCATTTACTGCAAACTAGAAGGAAATAAAGATGCAATGAGAATCTGAGGCAAGTTTAAAAAGTTCAGAATTCTCTATGTGGATGCTAAAACAAGGAGGCAATAAAAATAGATTTAGAAAGATCATGGAGTAGCAATATGGTTTCAGTTGAGGTTAGGTACCAAAAATTAACAATGAATTACATCACCTGTATCTTATGAATATCTCCAGATTGACTCATCATTCTCATAGTAGGATATAGGAATAAAATAATGAGTTTGAGACAGAGTTGAAGATTGAAGGTTGTGTGGATCATTAAAATGGAAGACCATGTTCAAAGCTGAGTACAGAGGCAAGTTGGGCCAGAGAGGGAGAGATAAACAAAGGGAATATGGAGGACTCAAAGTCACAATGAGAAAAAGTAATAATTTTTAGGATGAGCAAGTGGGAGAGGAAAAAGGATAGATTTTGGTCAGAAAGTGAAATGATGATATTCAGAATCTTAGAGGTGACATAGTTCTTTGAGAACATGAGATCTTAAGGCTGGGGTGGAGGAGGATGACAGGAGGACCATACCAAAGAGTGATTAGGTAGGATGGAGTTAATAGAGAAGTGAAAAGGTTAAATTGTGTGAACAAAGGGCTAGAGTAAGTCCTCAGGAATACAGCTAGGTCCCAATGAGTTTCATGAAGTGGTCCTATTTTGAAAATTCACACTATTTGAAGTTATAATTATATGTAAAATATGGTACCTGGTTCCAGACCAATAAAAATAGGTAATAAACAATCTTAAAGTAAATTTTAATCTGTTTATTAATGAAATATGACAGTAAAGTATGAGAAGGTATTTCTGATTCAAATTTATTAGAAAGTAACAGAATAGTTACAGATTTCAAAATTTTAAAAGTAAAAAATTACCAAATATCTTACCAAAGGGTAAGTCTACATAGATTGATATGGCAAAAATGTCATTATTGAAGTTTAAAATATTTTAGCAGTTCAATACATTGAACTGTCTTCTCTTTCATTAAATCTTCATAGATGTAGTGCTAGGTACAAAGAGTTTTATCCATATCTCATATTCTTATATAATAAACCAAGTATTGTAGAATAATATAGGCATTACCTAAAATTATTAATACTTTAAATGCAATGTTGTCCTTGTACCAATTTTCAACAGCTGGGCCAAAATATCTTGAAAACTAGTATTCGTGACTAGTTTTAGTCACCCATGCTTTCTTATTTGACAAAGAAGTGATCCTCTCTGCGCTTAAGTATTTGAAGACCAATAAAGGATTTTAATTTAAAATCCCATTCTGCATTACCCACCAAGACACTTTAAATCCAGGTCTAGCTTTTTCTTTCTTAGAAAAGTAAGTTTTGGAAGGCATCTTTTTACAGAATAAGCCAATTTCATCCACATTAAAAATTATTGCTTAGTGGATCCACATTATACAATTATTTTCTTCAAAACATCATGATATTACCTGCCACATCATTATGTGCAGTGGCCACCTCTATGGTTATTTTACATTATGCAGTTGAACTTGACGATCAAACCAACCAATGCTTATAGTGAAATTTTCTTCACTATCCATTTCATTTCCATTTTCTTTCATTGCCTTAAACTAAAAGCATTTGTCTGAATAGCTGCTCTAAAAGGAATTGTTTTTTATTGCAGTCTTCAACCTATACACCTAAAATACCACCATTTCTATCACTCTAAGACTTCTATTCCCAGTAGTTATTTGAAAACTAGAAAAAATTACTATGTTTTATAGATACAGGTATTCTGACATCTCATCCTATTTTAGTTATTATGACCATGTTTGTGCTATTCAGTTTCATCCAATTCTCATTTTAATGTAATAAAAAGGATCTGCTTTTTTGCAATGGCAGTGTTTCACTCTTTTGTCCACTTGCTAAGGGTTTTTTTTTTAATTAATACAACTGTCAGTAATATAATATGTAAGCAGCACATCAAATCCAGACATGACAATGGGCAAGTGTAGCTTGATGACACAGCAGCATGTTAAAACCCTCAGCTAGCTCGCATATATCACATTAATTTAATTTTGGTTTGAATTAAATGTGACTTGGTAGCATTTATAATTTATACTAAATTAAATTTCACATTATTCATGCACATTAATTCATTTTGCATTAATCATGACGTAGCTGTAAGTCTCCATTCTGAATGGATTCTCTTTTTTTTCCATGTCCCTGGGAGTTTTTAATGCTAACAAAAATGGGGAAGCAGATGGGAGTGAAAATAACAAGCAAAGAGAAATTATAGTTTTGAAGAGTCTCACAACAGCTGTCCTTGCTATTAAATGGAAGGTAAATGAAGACGGCTAGGTGGCACAGTGGATAGAGTGCCCAGCCTGGAGTCAGGAAGACTTATCTTCCTGAATTCAAATATGGCTTCAGACACTTACTTGCTGTGTGACCCTGGGTAAGTCCCAACCACTGTTTCCCCCAGTTTCCTCATCCATAAAATGGGGATAACAATGGCACCTACCTCTCAGGGTTGTTGTGAGAATCAAATGAGATAACAATTGTAAAGAATTTACCACAGTGCCTGGCACATAGAAGGTGCTACATAAATGTTAGCTATGGTTATTAATGGTTATTATTATCATCATCTTCTTCTTCTTCTTCCTCTTCATAGTTTAGGTATAATTCTCTCCAGAGGCAAAAAGACTTGATCTCCAGGTTCCAACTGTCCCATAATTTTTATGATGCCATAAATGATAATATTATGGATTACACATAAATAGTATTGTGAGGCCTACAAAGTACTTTCCTCACAACTGTCCTGTTAAGTAGGTAATAAAAGGATTACTATTTCCATTTTATAGATATGAAAACTGAGGTTCAAAGGCATTAAGCAAATTGCTATTATCTTTTCCATATAACTTCCATTCTTTTTACTCAGTCATTTTACCTTGAATTCATTCTTTCAAGGAAATTAAGTTATAATTCTTATTTATAAGGGCTATCCAGTTTTCACATAAGCTGTCCACCATTTCTAAATCAGGTAAAGTGCCACTGTTTCTCCATCCATTGACACTGTGAAAACAAATGTACCTGTGCATTGACTCCATTGTGCTACTCCTGGTCCCGTGTTCTTAGACCCTTCACAACAGCCCTTCATGTTTAGTTTATTAACAGATTGAAACAGGATATCATGCTACAGCTATTTTCATACCACTGACATAAAATCTGCCAATCCATGTTCCTCACCACCTAAAATACCCCCAAACTGATTTTCCCCAGGAAGACTTAACTGATCAACTACATCTAACTCCTTATCATCTCACATTTACATAAAGAATTTGAAATACTATAACCTGTACTTAATTTGTAAAGTCATGTGTGCAGAAATCCTAACCCTCTCAACAAGACTATAAACCCCAGAAAAATAATAACACTTTGCTCATATTTCCCTACAAGCACCTATCACAATGACCTGCACACAAAAGAAGCTCAGTAAATACAGACAACTAACTGATTTACATACATTCTTATCTCACAGATCCTCCTAACATACTTAACTCTATACTTTGCAATAGAAAACTGTGTAAGTATTTTGGAATATGACATTCCTAGTATTGAAATAAGCATGAGATAAAAATGAGAAATAAAGAAAATCCAATTATCACAAGCATAAATTTCATTACTGCAAGAGTCATAAAGGGATCCCCAAGGATTATAACTGTGAAGTAGCAGGGAGAAAACTTTTTTTCTATTTTTGTTTCTATGATTAATACTGCCATTTTATAAAGGTCTATTGTATAGATTTTCACTTCAATATAATTACTATGTATTTGTCTCATTACTTGTACCTATTTCTAAAACACCACTATCCTCTAAAAGACCACCATAAACTTTCTATGTTAATTTCCTGTTAAACAGGAAGGTCCACTAAGCAACTTTTTATAAAGCGGGAAAGCCATGAACACAAGCAGCATGACTATACATCATCTTACTTTTCTAGGGGCAATTCCACTTTTCTCTATAACTAAGTAGCAGGCAGCCAGGCAGAGAAGTCCTCTGCTTGCACATGCATAGATTGGTGCTCAAGGTTAAGAAAACCACATTTGTGTATTTTGGCAGGTGAAATGCATTTTAAATGAAAAAACATTTGGAATGTTTTTCTTTTTAAAATGATTGTACTGCTAGAAGGAAGTATCTAACAATCTGTTCATTATTAATTGTATGTTTTCTGATATGGCTAATTATTCAGGTTTCGATACAATCTTTCAGCTGGTTAGGCTGCTTGCTGATACAAACTTATAGTTAAAGTATATAAATTACAATATAAAGCCTCAGAAAAAATTCCATCATTTCCTCAGAAAGATAACTAAACAGCTACATATGTAGAAATAACTTTTGTCACAAAATAGCATTTAAAAATTCCATAAGAGAATGGATACTGTATTTATTGAATAGTTTAAAATATTTATCAGAATCACTTTAATTCTTAAAAATTACTATATTTCTACTCACATTTATGTGAATAATGACTAGTTTAAAAAAAATTATCAACTTTAAGTAACAATTGTTTCCTCCTATTAATTTTGTTCCTTTGTCATGAATAAATAATAATAGTTACTTTTATTTATGTATTTACAAATTTTTAAAGATGACTTTTTTGTTAGGAAGCAGAATGGAATTAGTGAAAACTACATAGTTTTTCAAAGGTATTGTCAAAAGACCGTGAGATTTTCATAGTGCTATCTACACAACTCCATGAGGTAGAGAGTAAAAAGCATTATCCCATTTTAGAGATGAAGAAACCAAACTCAGAGAGGTGAAATGCCTGATGTTCAGGTCACAAGGCAAATAAATGGCAGAGCAATATCTCCTGAGTCTAAGTTCAAAGTGTTTCTACCACTACAAAAGAAAACTTTCTTCCACAACTATTTAAAAAAATGTAGTAAAAAGTATTGCGGAAGTATCTCTTTTTTGCAGAAGTAATACTGTTTTTCCATGTATAAATATTTTATATTTCACATTATAACACAAAAGACTGAATTCCCAAGGATTTTTATACAAATGTTAGGCAAGTTATATTTTTAGTAATCTATCTGATGAGCAGAAATGTGACAACAGATACATGTTTTTAGAAATCTAAAGTTTAAACAAATATATATAGTTGTTGAGAAATCTACATATGCATTACAAAATTTTAAAAAATGAAAGAAATGTTTCCCTCCTCCTCCGAAAATATTTTATATTTGCCTATCTTAAATGATGGTAGGCATATCACAGAGATAGCTTTATATTATTCTTAAAATTTTCTATTAGTATACTTTTAGTTTACCTATTATTATATGGGGCTAGGAAGTAGGGTCAACAGAAATGTGTATCTGAGACTGAAGTTAAAGTTATCTAAAGCAAAGAAAGTAATTTATGACAAAAAAATTAACATGTATTTTTAGCTACAGATATTGAATGAATCATACTGATGATTCAAGAACAAACTCTTTATACTTTGGAATATTCACTTATTATTAAATGTTGAATATTATAAAAATACTGCCATTTTATAGAGCTAAAAATTTTTGAAAATCAGTTGGATAAAAAAAATAGGTAAGGAATCTCAAGGAAGATAATAAAAAGGAATGCAGCATAATAGTAGAGGACCTCACAAAGCAATTTGTATTATACAAAGCAAGAACCATCAAAACTATTTGGGACCAGTTAGAAAAACAGAAAACTTAATTAGTGGAACAGATTGGATATACAGCAGACAGAAGCAAATGAACATAGTAATACAGTATTTGATAAACCTCAAATCATCAACCACTGAGGTAGTGATTTATTATTAGATAAAAACTGCTGGGGAAAAATAGGAAAGCAATCTGGCTAAAATTAAATTTAGGACATCTCATGCCATATATCAAAATAGGCACTAAAGAGATATATAAATATAAGTGGTCACATTACAGATATTTGAGAAGGAAGTAAGGAAGGAAATATCTTCACAACTATGGAGAGAGGAAGAGTTCATGATCAAAAAAGGGATAGAAAAAACCAGACTAAGAATTGGATGCCCTTCAATTATGGAATGGCTAACCAAGCTGTGGTATGTGATTGTAACAGGAATATTATTGTGCTATAAGAAATGACAAGGAGAATGATTTCAGAAAAACCTGGAAAGACTTACATGAACTGATGCATAGTGAAATGAACACAACCAGGAGAATGCTGTAACAGCAACAGCATTGTTCAATGAAGAACTGTGCTATTCTCAGCAATACAATTATCCAAAACAATCCCAAAAACCTAATGATGAACCATACTATCTACCTCCAGAGAAAGAATTGATATTGATTGAAGACTTAAGCATGCTATTTTTCACTGTCTTTCTTTTATTTTTTTTCTTTTATTCCAATCATCTTGTACAAAATGACTAACATGGAAAGGTTTTACATAATTGTACATATATAACCTATATCTGATTGTTTACTGTCTGGGGCGGGGGGAGGGAATGGTGGGTATAGAATTTGGAACTCAAAACTTTAAATAAAAATGTTTAAAAATTGAGGAAAAAAGAAAAGAAAAAGTATCTTTAATAAATTCAACATTCAAAGCTGAAAAGAAAAAGAAAAAAAAGACAAAAGAAGATAAAAAAGGCCAATTTTTGATTAAAAAAATTTTCTAAGAAAATTTTTCACTGACATGAGGAGCCATGATGGCAGGGTAAGAAGTCACTCTCACCATCCCTTATTAACCCCTGAAAGTCCAGAAAATATCACTCCAGGGAAAACCCTAGAACAGCTGAACCAGCATAAAGACAGGGTACAGCAGTCCAGTAGCGCAGGTAGCTTGAGGGATTAACGGGAAAGGCCTCTCACTCTGGGGGAAGGGGAGCAGTACAGAATGGGAGGCATCCCAGCAAGCTAGCAGAAAGCCCTACCTCAGCATACCAGGGAGAGATCCTGAACCCCAGGCGGTGGAGCAGGCAAACACCAATACCAGGACCCCAAAGTGCCTCAGTAAGGACAAGGGAACCAGTGGAAACCAGCTCAAAAAACCACCACATGCCTCAGCATTCTACGGCAACCAATTCTCCCAGTACCTCAGCAAAACTCTGGGAAGTGTTCCAAGGGGGCACAGGAGGAGAATCATCTTGCAACAGTGAAACATCCATCTGAAAGGAGCTAAAGAAAGCAAAAGGAAGGAAAGGCCCAGGTAAGCAGGCAACCTCCAGGGGCCACACTACCCCAATCCTACCCCTACAATTCCAGTGTTGCTGATTCAAGCCCAACACCAGGTAGGCCGGCAGAACCCTACAACCTCCAACTGCCAGCATTAGAGGCCCCAGCACACAAAGCCAGGCTCCCAACACAAGAAGCTTGGGTCAGTGCCCTCTGCTTCCCAGCAGGACAGCCCAATCTCTTTAAAGGCCAGGAAATAAGCAAACACCACGAGCAAAAAGAAACATATAATAGATTCATATTACGGGAAGAGCGAAGATCCAGGCAGAAATTCTAAAGAGGACACTGTCAACAAACCCACATCTGGAACCTCAAAGGGAAATATGAACTGGTCTGAAGCCCAAAAAGCCTGCTTGGAACACCTCAAGAAGGATTTTAAAAGTCAAATAAGAGAGGTAGAAGAAAAATTGGGAAAAGAAATGAGAGGTATGCAAGAGAGAGTCAATAGCTTGGAAAAGGAAGGATAAAAATTAACTGTAGAAAACAAGTCCCTAAAAAATACAATTGGCCAAATGGGGAAGGAGGTATAAAATCTAATAGAAGAAAACAATTTGTTAAAAAATTAGAATTGGGCAAGAAGTGGAAGCTAATTACTCTGTGAGAGAGGAAGCATCAGTCAAACAAAAACAAAAGAATGAAAAAATAGATGAAAACGTAAAATACCTCATTGGTAAAACAACTGACCTGGAAAATCGATCCACGAAAGACAATTTAAAAATTATTGGTCTACCTGAAAACCACAATGAAAAAAAAGAGCCTAAACATCATCTTTCAGGAAATCATAAAGGAAAACTGCCATGAGGTCCTAGAACCAGAAGGTAAAATAGCCATAGAAAGGATCCACCAATCACCTCCTGAAAGAGATTCCAAATTGTAAATGCCAAGAAATATAGTAGCCAAATTCCAAATTTACCAGGTCAAAGAGAAAATACTGCAAGCAACCCCAAAGAAACAATTTGAATATCATGGAACCACAGTCAGGATTACTCAGGACCTTGCAGCTTCTATATTAAAAGATTCTATGGCATGGAATACTATATTCCATAAGGCAAAGGAGCTCGGATTACAACCAAGGATTAACTACTCATTGAAAATGAGCATGATCTTTCAGGGGAGCAGATGGATATTCAACAAAATGGGGTACTTCCAAACCTTCCTGATAAAAAGACCAGACTCAACAGAAATTTTGATCTTCAAATATAAGACTCAAGAGAGACATAAAAAGGTAAACAGGACAGAAAAATACAACATGTTGTTAATAAGGGCGAACTGTTTACATCCCTACAAGGGAAGGTGACACTTGTAACTCCTGAGAACTGTATTGTTATTACACCATGTTCAAGGGGCATACAAAACAAATAACTTTGATTACATTAAATTGAAAAGTTTTTGCACAAACAAAGCCAATGCAACCAAGACTAGAAGGAAAGAAGAAAATTGGGAAAGAATCTGTACAACCGGTGTCTCTGATAGGGGCCTCATTTCTAAAATATATAGAGAATTAAGTCAAATTTATAAGAATACAAGTCATTCCCCAATTGATAAATGGTCAAAGGATATGAACAGGAAGTTCTTAGAAAAAATTAAAACCATATATAGTCATATGAAAAAATGCTCTAAATCACTAGTGATTAGAGAAATGCAATCAGATTGGCCAACATGACAAAACAGGAAAATGATAAATGTTGGAAAAGATGTGCAAAAATTAGAACACGAATGCATTGTTCATGGAGTTGTGAACTGATCCAACCATTTTGGAGAGCAATTCGGAATCAAGCCCAAAGGGCTATAAAAATGTGCATACCCTTTGACCTACCAATAGCACTTCTAGGGCTGTATCCCAAAAAGCTCATACAAATGGAAAAAGGACCTACATGTACAAAAATATTTATAGCAGCTCTTTTTGTGGTGGCAAAGAATTGGAAATTGAGAGGATGCCTATCAATCAGGGAATGGCTGAACAAGTTGTGGTATATGAATGTAATGGAATAATATTATGCTATAAGAAATGATGAGCAGGCAGATTTCAGAAAAACCTAGAAAGACTTCTATGGACTGATGCTGAGTGAAATGATCAGAATCAGGAGAACATCATACACAGTAACAGCCACACTGTGCAATGACTAACTTTGATAGACTTAGCCCTTCTCAGCAATGCAAGGATCTAAGACATCTCCAAAGGTCTCATGATGGAAAATGCTATCCACATCCAAAGAAAGAACTATGGAGTCTGAATACAGATGGAAACATACTATTTGCTATCTTTTTTTCTTCTGTTTTGGTTTGCTTCCTCTTTCTGATGATTCTTCCTATTGGTTCTAATTCTTCCTGACAACATTACTAATGTGAAAACATGTTTAATAGGCATGTATATGTATAGCCTATATCAGATTACATGCCATCTTGAGGAGAGAGGGGGAGAAAAATTTAAAACTCAAAAGTTTATGGAAATGATTGTTGAAAAATCAAAACAAATTAATAAAAAAACTCAAAAGAAATCTCAAAAAGATTTTTTTCACTAATTAAACCAACTCAGGAAAAAAGGGGGGAGCAATTAACTAATGAAAAATTTGCAGCAATTTCTCTGATAAAGGTCTAAGAGCCAAGCTATATATGGAACTGATTCAAATATGTTCAATGCAATGAACATCCAGGATTCTAGAAGACTGATTATGAAACATTCTACCCACTTCCTGACAGAGCGGTGATGGTCTCAAGATAAAGAATGACATAAACATTGCGGGAATTTTTTTTTGTTTGATTATGCATGTTAATTACAAGGTTTTGCTTTTTATCTCTTCTATTTTTTTCAACTGGGAAGAGGAAGTTGTAAGGCGGGGAAAAGGAGATTAGCAATCAGGTTGCCAGAAAACAAAAAGAAAACAAAAGAAAAAGAAAAGAAGATTGCTAAAGCCCTTTTTGTAAAAATGCACAGAAGGAAGGCCAGAAGTATATATAAGCAAGGAGGACAGTTTTGAAAATTTTAAGTTAAATTTATTACCTACTTCAAAGAAAAGATTGGCTAAATCCAAGAGATCCATGGTATCATGTATGATCATCTTCTTCTTTTCTACATTGTACGTACATATTTTATTTACAGAGGTGAGATTATCTTTAAAATATCATCATATATTATCTCAAATTATAAAGTTCCAAGTTAACACTTAAGTTATTGCCATAGCAGGCTGGGGTAATTTCACGAAAATTTAGGAAGGATTACATTTGACAAAGGATTACGTTACTTGTATCTATCATTATCTGGCAGTAATCTGTATTTGGGTATACTTATAGAAAAGAAAGGCACAAAAAGATCAACTATACTACATATAGTATCCAATATTGTTTTGGATTTTGGATCAGACCTATATTTCGTTGATATCAGGAATTCTCAACAAGGAAATTCACTCTACCAATATAAATAAGTACCTATTCTGGAACTGATAATCTTAGAGTTATTAGAGACGATGAGAGGTTAAGTAATTTACCCAGAATCATACCATCTGAATGTGTCAGAAGAAGAACTTGAACTCAGGTCCTCCTAACTACAAGACAAGCTCTAGTTAGTCAAAAACATGTAATAAGTTTTTTTTTAACAACTGCTTATCAAATATTTTCAAATTGAGTCTGCTTAATAAATTGGCTATAATAAATAAACCATTTTCATATAACTAATTTTCTAAAGGTCTTAAAAGACCTTTCTTTAAAGGATATTAAACATGTTTACAAGTAATTATGTTTGGACTATTCATTTATTTCACAAATCTCTCGTGACAGCATGAACAAAAGTTAATTTTTGTTAGCCAGTTAACAGCTGGCTATGATGCTGACATTTCCCAAATTAGTAATATATATGAATTAATAATATATGAATAATATATGAATTAATGAGATTTCATTGTAATTATAAATAAGATGGCAAGGGTTATAATTTGAGGGTATGGTCCCTTCTAAGACAGAAAAAATTTAGTGCCATTTGAAATTATGCAAAATTACAGGAAAAATCACAAATTTTTAGAAAGAAAAAAGACCTTAAAGTTTACATTATCTAAATTTCTCATTTTGCAGATGAAGAAATGAAGGTCCAAAAATACTAAGTGACTTAAGAAGGTCATACAAATAATCAATTTAGTGATTAAAAAATAAAGATTAGAAACTTATCCTGAATCACAATCCAGTATTCTAAAGCAAATTCAAATTCTTGAAAATGATCCATTTTCCCTAAAAGACAAAGCCACATATCAAACTGTCATTTAGGTCCGTCATTTCATTTGTAGCGGGAAAAGATTATCTCCTTAATCTGTGCTCAATGCTTCTTTGAATAGCAACTGTTTTCAACGTTTTCATATAACTAGGATGTCATAAACAGCTGAAGCGAAAACATAACAAAAGGTACAAAGTCAATAAGTCTAAAATTAGAGCTACTAACTCATAGCAAAAACAGTAGATGTCATAGAGACCATCTTTCCACATGTTGAGATGACTAGTCTCAGTTGTTTAGAAAAAAAAAAAAGCTTAAAGAGTATGAGTTTAAGGAGAAATTTTTTTAATTTTTATATTTTTCACAATTACATGTAAAAACAATTTTTGATATTAACTTTTTTATTTTAGTTCCAAATTCTCCTCCTCCTTCCCCACCCCCCCTTTGAAAAAGCAGGCAACTTGATATAGGTTATATATATAATATATAGGTTATATATTAGCCATGTTGCAAAAGAAAACACAGAAAAAAAAAAAAGAAACAAAGCTTTAAAAAGTATGCTTCAATCCCCATTCAAACTCCATCAATTCTTTCTCTGGAGGTGTATACTATTTTTCATCATAAGTCCTCCAGAACTGTCTTAGATTATTGTATTGATGAGAATAGCTAAGTCATTCACAGTTAATCATTGTATAACACTCTTGTTACTATGTACAACGTTCTCCTGGCTCTGCTCACTTCACTTTTCATCAGTTCATATAAGTTTTTCCTGTTTTTTTTTTTTAAACAATCCTGCTCATCATTTCTTATAGCATAATAGTATTCCATTACATTCATATACCACAACTCGTTCAGCCATTCTACAATTGATGGGCATCACCTCAATTTCCAATTTTTGCCACCACAAAAAGAGCTGCTAAAAATATTTTTGTACATATAGGTCCTTTTCCTCTTTTCTTAAAAAAAATCTCTTTGGGATACAAACCTAGAAGTGGTATTGTTGGATCAAGGGTATACATAGTTTTACAGCCCTTTGGGCCTAGCTCCAAATTGCTCTGCAGAATGCTTGGATCAGTTCATAGCTCCATCAACAATGCCTTAGTGTCTCAATTTTTCCATATCCCCTCCAATGTTTGTCATTTCCCTTTCTATCATATTAGCCAATCTGGTAGATGTGAGGTAATACCTCAGAGTTGTTTTACTTTGCATTTCTCTAATTAATGGTGATTTAAAGTATTTTTTTTCATGACTATATAGATAGCTTTGATTTCTTCTGAATACTGCAGGTTCATATCCTTCAACCATTTATCAACTGGGGAATGACTCTTATTCTTATAGATTTGACTCAGTTCTCTATATATTTGAGAAATGAGGCCTATATTAGAGAAACTCCCTGTAAACATTTTTCCCAGTTTCCTGTTTTCCTTCTAATCTTGGTCACATTGGTTTTGTTTTTGCAAAACCTTTTTAATTTAATGTAATCAAAATTATCCATTTTATTCTCCATAATGTCCTCTATGTCTTGTTTGCTCATAAATTCTTCCCTTATCCATAGATCTGACAGATAGTTGTTTTTTTTTTTCCTGTGCTCCCTCAACTTGCTTATATCATCCTTTATGTCTAAATCATGTACCCATTTTGACCTTACCTTCGTACATCATGTGAGATGCTGGTCTATCCCTAGTTTCTGTCAAACTGCTTTCCGGTTTTCCCACCAATTTTTGTCAAATAGTGAGTTCCTCTCCCAAAAGCTTGGATCTTTGGGTTTATAAAACATTAGACCACTGTGGTCATTTACTATTGTGTATTGTTTACATAATCTATTCTACCAGTCCACCATTCTATTTCTTAGGCAGTACCAGATTGTTCTGATGATTACTGATTCGTTATACAGTTTAAGATCTGGTACTGCTAGGATATAAGGTATAAGGTTTTAATTAATTAAAGTTTAATTACTTTAACTCAATTTAATTAAGGTTTAAGGTTTAATTACTATGTAGTTATACCCTTCTGAAGGCTAAAGGGGAGGTTCCAGTTAAGATTACAGCATGAAAGGATCCAAAGGAATCTATCACTCCTGTATATTATAACAATAGTTGAAAGAGAACACCAGATTAAAAAATTATCAAGAAATCCAAAAGGAGACATTAGGAAGCTCTTCTATTCAACCATGGACTATGCAAAAGACAGCCTTGAAGCCTCATCACTAAAAATGAGGTTCTGTCAGTAAACCCAGAAAGAGCTGAGGTGAACAAGAAGACTGTAGCAATCTCCCCATCAAGGAATTTACTGGGGGAAGGAAGACCACAGCAGTTCCTGATAGGGAAGGGCCATAAAAGGATAGACCATCACAAGAGCATCCAGGAAAGTTCTAAGGGGTGACATAAGACCACAGGAGCTCCCCAAATAACTACAGTCAACAGCAGAGCTCTGACCAGGGACACTGAAGCTTTCTAGTTCTCTGCTCAGGCACAGCAGAGAAGGAGAAAAAAAAAAAAACAGTGTCAGGAGCCCAGGAAGTCAGGATTAGGCCCAAGTAAGGCCTAACCAGCCCATCAAATAGTAGAGAAGGGAAAGGAACCTGACCTTAGGACAAAGTAAAATCTCATGTCAAGAACTAAAACTAGAGTAAACAGAAGAAGATAACAAACAAGATAAAAAATATTAAGGATTAAGAAATGTCCAAAAGGAAAACCAAAAAGAAGAATAATTTAACAACCACTATACGCAGAGGCTCCAAGGGGAAGGGGTATTGAGGTTGTGAATGACTTGGCCACAAAGGCTATCTAGTTAATTTACTTATTCAGTGCCATACCAATCAAACTTCCAAAGAACTATTTTATAGAGCTAAAAAAAAATAACAAAATTCATCTGGAAGAACAAAAGGTCAAGAATATCAAGAATACCAACAAAAAAAGTAAAGAAAGGTACCAAATTGCAAACCATACTACAAAGTGGCAATCATTCAAAACACTCTGGTACTTGCTAAGAAACAGAGTGGTGGATCAGTGGAATAGATTAGTTACACAATACACATTAGCAAATTACCATAGTAATCTAGTGTTTGATAAACCCAAAAATCCAAGCTTTTGTGGCAAGAACTCACTATTCAACAAAACTGCTGAGAAAACTGGAAAGTAGCCTGACAGAAGTGAGGTATAAGCCAACATCTCACACTGTATACCAAAATAAGGTCAAAATGGGTTCATAATTTAGACATAATGATGTCGACTTCCACTTCTGGGAGCCAAGATGGCGGAGTAAGAGGTGAGTCTCTCTTACCCTCCCTTATTAACCCCTGAAAGCCCAGAAAATATCACCCCAGGAAAAACCCTGGAACAGCTGAACCAGAAGAAAGATGGGGTACAGCAGTCCAGTAGCCCAGATAGCTTGAGGGATTAACTGGAAAGTCCCCTTTTACCCTGGGGGAAGGGGAGCAATACAGAACGAGAGGCACACCAGCAAACTAGTGGAAAGCCCCACCTCAGCATACCAGGAGGAGATCCTGAAGCCCAGGTGGTGAAGCAATCAAATAACAACACCTGGACCCCCGAGTGCCTCATTAAGGGGAGGGGCACTGGTGGAAACCAGCTCAGAAAACCATCAAGTACCCAAGCATTCTACAGCAATCAGCTCTCCCAGTGCCTCAGCAAAACTAAGAGAAGCAGCACTCCAAGGGGCCCCAGGCAGATAAACACCCTACATCATCCATCTGAGAGGAGCTAAAGAAAGCAAAAGGAAGTAAAGGCCTGGGTGAGCAGGAAATCTCCAGCAGCCACACTACCCAATCCTACCTCTAGAGTTCCAGTGTTGCTGATTCCAGCCCAACACCAGGTAAGCTGCCAGGATCCTACAGCCTCCAACTGCCACCATTGGAGACCCCAGCACACAAAGCCATCAATCACACCCTACGCTCCCAACACAAGAATCTTGGGTCAGTGCCCTCCCCAGCAGGACAGCCCAATCTCTTTAAAGGCCAAGAAATAAGCAAACAACATGAGCAAAAAGAAACATACGACAGATTCTTATTATGGGAAGAGTGAAGATCAAGGCAGAAATTCTGAAGAGGACAACATTGTCAACAAACCTATATCTGGAACCTCAAAAGGGAATATAAACTCATCTGAAGCCCAAAAAGCCTTCTTAGAAGAGCTCAAGAAGGATTTTAAAAGTCAAATGTGAGAGGTAGAAGAAAAAATGGGAAAAGAAATGAGAGGTATGCAAGAGAGAGTCAATAGCTTGGAAAAGGAAGGATAAAAATTAGCTGTAGAAAACAAGTCCCTAAAAAATACAATTGGCCAAATGGGGAAGGAGGTATAAAATCTAATAGAAGAAAACAATTTGTTAAAAATCAGAATTGAGCAAATGGAAGCTAATGGCTCTATGAGAGAACAAGAATCAGTCAAACAAAAACAAAAGAATGAAAAAATAGATGAAAATGTAAAATATCTCACTGGTAAAACAACTGACCTGGAAAATCGATCCAGGAAAGACAATTTAAAAATTATTGGTCTACCTGAAAACCACAATGAAAAAAAAAAGAGCCTGGACAGTATCTTTCAGGAAATCATAAAGGAAAACTGCCATGAGGTCCTAGAACCAGAGGGTAAAATAGCCATAGAAAGAATCCACCAATCACCTCCTGAAAGAGATCCCAAATTGAAAACACCAAGGAATATAGTAGCAAAATTCCAAAATGACCAGGTCAAAGAGAAAATACTGCAAAAGCAGCCCCAAAGAAACAATTTAAATATCATGGAACCAGAGTCAGGATTACACAGGACCTTGCAGCTTCTACATTAAAAGATCGTAGGGCATGGAATATGATATTCGCTGAGGCAAAGGAGCTTGGATTACAACCGAGGATCAACTACTCATTCAAAATAAGCATGATTTTTTAGGGGAAGAGATGGCTATTCAATGAAATAGGGGACTTCTATACCTTCCTGATAAAAAGACCAGAGCTCAACAGAAAATTTGATCTTCAAATACAAGACTCAAGAGAGACATAAAAAGGTAAATGGGACAGAAAGAAACAACATGTTATTAATAAGGGCAAACTGTTTACATCTCTACAAGGGAAGATGACACTTGTAACTCTTGAGAACTGTACTGTTATTACACCATGTTCAAGGGGTATACATAAAGGGGGTGAGTTTAGGTTGACTTTGATGTAATGATAAAAAAAATCTAATCAAGTGGGTTAAATGGATCCAAGTAAGTGGATTAATCTGATCTAACTAAGAAAATACACTGAGAGAAAAGGAAAAGAGGGGGCAGACAAGGGTAAATTACATTACAGGAAAAGGCAAAAAAACCTATTACAGCAGAGGGAAACAAGGGAGGGAGATGAGCATTGTTTGAACTTTACTCTCATCAGATTTGGCTCAAGAAGGGAATAACATAATCAGTTAGGTATAGAAATCTAACATGCCCTGTAGGCAGTAGGAGGGGAAAGAGGAAAGAAAAGGGAGGGGACTAATAGAAGGGAGGTAGGACTGAGGGAGGAGGTGGTCAAAAGCAAAACATTAGTGAGGAGAGAAAAGGAGAAAGAAAAGCATAAACGGGAGTGTGGGGGGAAGGTGGGGAATGATAGAGAGAAAGACACAGATAGTAATCATAATTGTGAATGTGAAATATAAATGTAATGGAATATATTGTGCTATAAGAAATGATGAACAGGCAGACTTCAGATAAACCTGTAAAGACTTGTAAGATTTGATGCTGAGTGAAGTGAGCAGAACCAGGAGAACGTTGTACACAGTAACAGCCACATTGAGTCATGACTGACTAATAAGACTTAACCCCTCTCAGCAATACAAGGATCTAAGACATCTCCAAAAGCCTCATGATGGAAAATGCTACCCACATCCAAAGAAAGAACTATGGAGTGTGAATGCAGATCAAAGCATACTATTTGCTATTTTTTTTCTTCTGTTGTGTTTTGTTTCCTCTTTCCAGTGGTTCCTCCTATTAGTTCTAATTCTTACTTACAACATCACTAATGTGAAAATATGTTTAATAGGAATATATATATGTATAGCCTATACTAGATTGTGTGCCGTCTTGCGGAGGGAGGTAGGGAGGGAGGGGGAGAAAAATTTTAAACTCAAAAGATTATGGAAGTGATTGTTGATAATTCAAAATAAATTAATAAAACATTTTGGAAAAAAAATTTTTAAAAATTAAAAAAATAAAAAAGTTAAAAAAAAGAAATTAAAAAAAAGAATGTCATAAGCAAACTAGGGGAGCATGGGAAAAACTACCTGTCAGATCTATGGATAAGGGAAGAGTTTATGACCAATCAAGAGACAGAGAGGATTATGGGAGGTAAAATGGATAATTTTGATTACATGAAATTAAAAGCTTTGGCACAAACAAAGCCAATGTGGCCAAAACTAGAAGGAAAGCAAGAAAGTGGGGGGGAATGGGAGAGAGTATACAACCATCTCTGATAAAGGTTTCATTTCTCAAATATATAGGGAAATAAGCCAAATTTGTACAAATAAGAGCCAGTCTCCAACTGATAATGTTCAAAGGATATGAACAGGCAGTTTTCAGAAGAAATCAAAGTTATCAATAGTCATATAAAAAAAGCTTTAAATCATTAATAATCAGAGAAATTCCAATTAAAACAATTCTGAAGTATCACTTCATATCAAATTGGCTAAAATCACAGAAAAGGAAAATAAATGCTGGAAGGGATGTGGAAATACAGGTACACTAATGCACTGTTGGTGGAGTTGTGAACTGTTCCAACCATTCTTGAGAACAATTTGGAACAATGTCCAAAGGGCAGCTAGGTGGCACAGTGGATAGAAGGCCAGGCCTGGAGTCAAGAAACCTCATCTTCCTGAGTTCAAATCTAGCCTCAGACACTTACTAGCTGTGTGACACAGGGCAAGTCACTAAACCCTGGTTGCCTCAGTTTCCTCATCTGTAAAATGAGCTGGACAAGGAAATGACAAATCACTGCCAAGAAAACCCCAAATAAGGTCAAGAAGAGTTGGCCGTGACTGAAAATGACTGAATAACAACAACCAAATGGCTACAAAACTATAAAACCTTCAACCCAGCCATACTCCTACTAGGTCTGTGTCCCAAAGAGATCGAAGAAGATGGGAAAGGACTCATGTACAAAAATATTTATAGCAGCTCTTTTTTGTAGCGGCAAAGAACTGGAAGTTGAAAGAATGCCAATCAATAGGGAAATGCCTAAACAAGTTATAATATATGATTGGGAAGGAATACTATTGTACTATAAGAAATTATGAAGGGGATGGTTTTAGAAAAACCTGGAAAGACATATATAAACTAAAGCAAAGTGAAGTGAACAGAACCAAGAGAACATTGAAGAAGTAACAGCAATATTGTAACAATAATCAATTGTTAAAGACTTAGCTACTCTGATGAATATTCTAAAGTATTCATGATAAAAAATGCTATCAATCTCCAGAGAGAGAGAAAACTCTGAGTCCAGATTAAAGTATATTTTTTCACTTTATTTTTATTATTAAAATCAAAACACAAAAAACTTAAAATGCGTAAGAGGATATGGTAGAGTGAAATACAAAATTAATCATCATAATCATAAACACATCAAAGGTGAAAACTCACAGAAACAAAACAAAACAGAAAAATGAATTAGAGAATAGAATCCAACAATATGGTTTTTTTTTTGCTAGAAATACATTTGAAACATAAAAACTCACAGAGTTACAACAAGTGGCCAAAGGAAAATATATTATCATTCAAATGAACTCAAAAAAACAGGTATGGCAATCATGTTCTTAGACAAGGCAACAATAAAAAAACAAATCCTCTTGATTAAAAGAGATAGTTTATCTGGATTATCCTTAAAGGCACCATAAACAATGAAACAATATCAATATTTAATATTTTTCCCTAGATTGTAAGTACTTAAAAGAAAATTTCATGGAATTACAGGGAAAAATGGACAAACTATTTCAAAATTACAACAGCGGAAGACTTCAACGTACCCCTTTCAGACCTAGATGAATCTAACCAAAAAAATAAACAAGAAAGAGTTCTATTAAGGGTTAGGGATCTGAACAGAACTTTAGAAAAATTAGCTAAGAGAGATCTCTGGTGATTAGTTAACAGGAATAGATAGCAAAATATAATTTATTTATCTTTACACCTTTATAAAAATTGATCATATGCTAGAGCACTAAAACATCATAATTCAGAAAAGCAAAATATTAAACATACACTTTACCAACCATATTACAACAAAAATTGCAAGAAATAAAGAAATGAGATTTTATGGAAAGGATTCAAACTTCAATGGAGACTAAATAAATTAATCCTATAAAATTAGTGGTTCAATAAACAAATCACAGAAATAATAGATAGTTTCATCAAAGAAAAGACAACAATGAAACAACATGCCAACACTTTTGGTATGCAGCCAAAGTATACCAGGGCATACCTGGGGAAAATTTATATCACTAAAAAACAGTCTTCAACAAAAGAAAGAACAGATCACCAAAATGAGCATGAAACTCTTAAAAATGTTTAAAGTAACAAATCAAAAACCTCAACTAAACACAAAAAGAATTGCTAAAAATCAAAGAATAAATTAATAAAATTGAAAGGCAAAAAAAAAATCCCAAATTGAATTAATAAATAAAATAGGAGTTTTTTTAAACTAATAAAATAGACAGCTAATCTGATTTTTTGAGAAAAAACAAGTTAATATCTAAAATGAAAATGAAAAATTCATAACAATGAAGAGAAAATAAAATAAATTCTTAGTAACTATTCTGCCCAATCATGTGCCAACAAAATTGATAACCTAAATAAATATCTAAAAAAAATTTAGCCTGAAGGAGAAAATCAAGTTTATTATGTTCTACTTTCCAAAATTCCTCCCAAAAGAAGTTTAATGTATTAATATTTATGAAGCACTTCGAAAATTATTTCACAGCTTTATTCTTAAAAGAAACAACATCAGTTAATATTTACTAAAAAATCTATTATACAGGAGTACTACATGCCACCTACTAGCTATAACATGTACTATTGTAAGATAAACATGAAATCATCCTTCTACATAAGGGATGTACAACATACAAAGTAAAATAATATGAAAAAAGAAAGTAATTTTAGCCTTACTTTCAGTTTGTAGAGAAAACTTTGACCAATCATGCTGAAAAATGACCTCCCCCAAGTAATTATGTCCAAAACTACTGCCACTTTTCTAATACTGACAAAAGTAATTTCCACATGAATTCTTGCCTTCATTCAGTAGCATGAAATAACTTTCCTTATATGTAAATAAAAACATAAAGATACAAAATGCTACTATGTACATGACTGCCTGCTATCTAAAAATCTCATGGCACTTTATAAACATCAATCAATTTACATACATACATAAATAACATGTATCTTTATGTATAGCTAAGGGGGAAGGCAATTACAAGACACTGTGAAAAAGAGAGGGCAATCAGAAGTGCAGACGGTGGTGGCAGTGACACAAGTAGAGCAGGAGGTATGGATAATCTGGGTAAGTGCCATGGAAAAATAAATATCATGATTGGACTTGAGGCAAATGGAAACAGTTCAAATTGGCTTCATACAGTACTCTGTGGAACATATGATGTCCATATGTCCATTACCAACAAACTACAACATGGAAAATAACAAAAGTCATTGCTGTGTTAGCTGCAAGAACACACCCCATGCCAGTCTCTGCCACATCACAAGAGGATAACTCAGTGCAGATTCCAGGTAAGTAAGCTAAGACGCCAGAGATAATAAGGAAAAAAAAATGGGAAAGATCTAACCATAAAACATTTTCTTTCCTTGACAAAGAGTAAATTCAGATACATGCTGGTGAATTTAACTCAGACAAAATACAGGCTAAAATGTCCATTCAATTATAGGCCCAATTTTTTCTGTAGATAATACCTAAAGTTCCTAATAAGTGAAGATTGAAGAGGGACAACTAAGAAAGTTTTAGGACTATATAAGATTAATTAAAACAAGAGCTTATTTCAAAGAAGGTTGGATAAGTGCCCCAAAGCGAACTGAAGTAACAGTTCAAGTTTAGTGTGTCATATTCTATGTTTCAAACAGTTTGAAAAGAAAAAAAATAGTTTGGCCATAATAATGCAATAGGTATCTTGAATGCTTTGTGTTACTGCTAATAAAACTTACCAAATTTCCTTCCCATGAATTCTGCAACCTGAATGTGGTTCATTTTGGAAACACTGTATCTAAGCTGAGAAAGATTGGACAATCCTCTTTGAGGAAGAATCATCTTACTCAAATAAGATGTCTTCATCAAATGGCAGGAAAGACAAAAAGGTATGATTAACTCTGAATATCATATTCTTATATAAAACAATATCATAAGCCCTCTTGAGTTTAGTGGCGTACATGGACGTTTACAATCAAGCAAAGGCAGATATTACCAAAATGATGCATTAGTTGTATCAGATCAAGTCCACCAACTACAGGAGTAGGTAAAACATCATTCACTACAGCAACATAGGACTAAAACTTAGTGGTTAAGAACTTCTAAGTATTTTATAAGAAATGTTGATGCCATTCATGTTTCAACCTGCCTTTTCCATTCCACCCTCTTAACCTTCTGAAACTGAAACTGAGCACAATCCTGCGAGTAGCTGGAGTGCGGTGAAGGACAGGAAGCTATGCTTGTTTGTATGGAATCTGCCATTTCCTCCCTGCCAAAACACTTGTTTAAAAAGTCATGTAATATTTCTATTAAATTGTAAATGCAGCCGACAAGGAAATGGCCTACTGGCAGCCTATTACCTTTGTGGCAGTGCCAACCGGCCTACAGCAAAACAGTGCACATGATAATTTCAACATGCATTCCCAAGTAACAAAATTGTGCTTTACATAAATACCACAGAACCTGAGCAAGATCCAGAAAAAGCAATGAAAATTTGCCCAAGCTTTCATGCTTGCCTATATCAATTGTATGTCATAACTAAAACAAAATAGAAAAGCATCTACATATGTCCAAGAACCTTGTGAAGTTAGATCATATAACACTGGGAAAACTATTGCAACTTAAATCTGTGTATTTCTTGTTAACCACTGTAACAACTCACTAATAAAAATTAAGAAAAACTGTAGGTATCAAATGTACAAAAATTTACTAACTACATACAAGTCCTTAAAGACCATAACGCAACTTAGTAACAAGAACATATGTTCAGTGTAATCCAGAATTGTTATGTTAAATTACTTTTTCCTTTGATATCATTCATTTGATTACAAGAATTAAAAAGATTCACAAGCCTTCAAATTAAAACTGTGACCTTTGGTTTATAAGCAGTTACTGCAATGCTTATAAAGTCATTTCTGATAATTTATCCCTTACCTTTAATTACCTAGTACAACTATATATAATTATACTATTTAAATGATCCCAGATGTAATGAAGATGATTCCATTGATGTTGAAAAAAAAATTATACAGAAAACTAAGTCAACACAATCAAACGTAATTAATCTCTAATCAATATGGTCTTTCAGAACAGCTGCACAAATTAAACTATTTTTCAGGGGAGAAAAAAACTTGGTCTGTCTTGTCTGTTTTCATTTTTTAAATATTTATGCCCAGTATTAATTTTTAAAGTCCAAACGTAGTATATCTTTCTTTAAAATGGTAAAATATTTTAATGTTATAGTATTTGAAATCACAGGTGCTACCCACAAAAAATGTTTTCTTCTGAAATTAATTACATATTTTACTTAGATTTCTAATTTTGGTATCATGGGTAGTAAAAAACATACTGCAATCAATAGTTAATTCCTGTGTTTGTTTTAAAGACATAAATCTCAACAGGAATTTTAAATTATATCTGATATCCACTAGCAGACTGAAGCTACTACTCAGAGGTCAAAACTAAGGATGCTTGTTGGTCTTCTTTCTGACCACTAAATTAGAGAATAGACTCTAAGGCAATACAGAAGAAATTATATGCCTCTATTTAAGTAAACATTATGCTAACTAGAAGGGTAAAAGACAGGGTTGTAAGCAATGATAGATGTTATAAGTAATAATTATATTCATTATCTAAACACTCTACACTATTAGCACTGAATTACTTTTAACTTCTTAGTCAGTTCATTTCATTGAAACTCACTGAAAATCAAGATTCCCAAATTTCCCTATTTATTTCACAGGGAAAAATCATCATTAGTAGCTGACCACCCATTGTTTCCTTCTGCCACTTCTTTCAATCAAGAAACCAAGAACTGCCAGAATTTAGTATTGAGAATACAAGAGTGTATCTTTGGAAAAGGCAAGTAGAAAAAATGAAGAATTTCCAAAAACGATACAATTCATCAGTATCAAAATAAAGGCAGCATCAGAGATGTCAGGTATACATGCACAAAGTCTGGACTCACGTTCAAATGCTAATTATAGATTTTTACAGTCAAAAAATAGACAAAGTAATGACGTGCAGAACAATCCCAAACCTATGGAACAGCCACTCACAGCCCTAGAAAGAACCCAAATTTAATCTTTTTAGTGATGGTTTCTACCATAGCACCAGGGTAGCCTCAAAATACTGAAACACTCCATTGGACTGTGATTTTCTCGATGTGGATGTTCTCTCCAATGACGTAGATCACTATCCAAGCATAGGCAAAGATCTAAAATGAAGCAACTGTCCTCTTTCCACTCCACACATCTTGATTAAAATACTTACTTTTCTCATATGAAAAGCAGAAAAAAGAAAGATTATGTTCAAGCTGTCTGCAGCACATGAACTGTCCTTTTCCAATCAAGGTTTCCCTGCCATCCATCCTTAAATAATTCATTCTACTCCATCTTCTGTGGCCCTTAAAAACTCAAATTTTATATCAAATTACTTAAGATTACACAGCAGATATTGCTAGCAGGCTTCTTCCTTCTAAACTTTCTTCTGAAAGTAGCTAAGCCTTTTTTTCAGAACCATCATTTGAAAGACGTAGTACAGAAACAGAGGAAACAAAAATATGTAATAGTTTCATCAAAATTCCCACATGAGCTAATTTTCTTGCAAATCCCACTGCAGATCCCTGTCAGGTTTCTCAAAAGCTCTGGTGTTGAGACCAGCAATGTATAAAAAACATTTATGACCCTAACAGGAATGGGGAACCTGCAGCCTCGAGGCCACATGTGGCCTTCTAGGTCCTCAAATGTGGAAAGGGCCCACTTGAGGATGTAAAGGGCTATATGTGGCCTCGAGGCCGCGGGTTCTCCACTCCTGCACTGCTAACTAGTTATGGGCTTCTCAGAAAAACTCCTTTCATTACCAAGGCTCTCTTCTATAAGCAATTTCTCAGTATTCTTACAACTACACTTTACTCATTCGTGAAATGAAGATAATACTACCTACCCTGCAAACCTGACAAAATATTGGGAGGATCTGGCACATGAAAGCACTTTGGAAATTGTATAGATATCTATACCAACATAAGGTATCTTTACTATCACTTTTACTAAAACAGCAGCTTCTATGTTGTTAGGTGTGTTTATATGAAAAATATAGGCAACTCCTGAAGCTCTTCTGAAATTTTACAATCTATTTCTGGAAGAAATATTTTCAGAACTACTTTCTTTAAATAAAAAAAAACAAATTTTAAAGCATGTGGTAGTGATGGTGTATTATTTTTTGATGGAATATTACTTTTTTGAAGATTTTTAAACAAATATTATTAGGGTTTTAAAACTGATCATCTTGATGTACTTATACATTGTTGGTACCATTCGTTCTGGTGATCATGAAATGCTTTTACTTCCATGTCACATCTTCTAATAAGTTTTCTATTGTTATTTACGGTGATAAGACTACATATAAGGTTTTTCATCAAAAATAAAAAATTGGAAACATGGATAAATGCAAAAGTCTCTTCCCATTTCTCAAAATTAACATCTTGTTTAACTAGATTTAATTAGAAACTTTTCCTCCCCAAAATCCTACTCTGATATTTTATCATGCAAAGGTGATTCTGGGTTCTCAAAAGACTATGCCAGCAAAGCACTGGCTCTAGCAGTTCCAGGATGGAAAAGGCTGTGGGTGTGGTTCTAGCAACAGACATGTATACTTCAAAGAACCAGTCTATCAAAAAACAGACAGGCCACTTGGTGATGAAATTTTGGGCCACAGAAACCCCTGATACAAAGAAAAATCCAAAACAATTCTCAGTTATATGAAGCCTTCTCCTTCAGAGAAAGTGGCAAAGTGGGAGGAAAGGATATAAAGAGTTACTAAAAATCGTACAATTTTAGACACCCTATAAATAATAATTTAGTTGTTAGGACTCTATATGTGAGATACCTGTCTAGGGACCAATAAGATGACATGTTAATGAAAGAACTGAATCACATCAATGTTGACATTTTCATTATAAATGAAACCACATCTGCGCTTCTACCTCATAATCTTAAGATTAGAAAAGCTTACAGGAAAAAAAGGAGGTAGTAACTGTTGGTGGGTAAGGGGAGTTCTGGGAAAACAGGGAAATTTTTATAATGTTGCTGGAGTTGTGAACAGTTACAAACATTCTGGAAAGTATGTGGAGCTAAGTCACTAAACTATGCATACTGGTGAATCTAGCAGTACCATTATTAGGGCACATACCCAACAAGATCAAAGACAGGGGGCATGAACTCATAAGTACAAAAATATTTGCACCAGAACTTTTGGCTGTGACAAAAACCTAGAAATAATACAGAGGCCCATAAATTGCGGAACGGTGAAACAAGTTGTAATACATGAATGTAACAGGATACTATTACACCATAAGAAATGATAAAAGGAACAAATACAGACAAAGCTGGGAAGACTTGTATAAACTGATGCAGCATGAAGAGAGCAAAACAAGGAGAACTTATCCAATGACTACAATAATGTAAAAGAAAACAACTTTGAAAGACAAGAACTCTCATCAATGCAGTCATCAAATGTGACTTCAAGAGACTGATGATGAAGCATGTGTGTCATCTCTAGGTAGAGGGGTGATGGACTTGTATGTCTTGTTCATCCTGCTTGACTATACTTATTTGTTAGAAAGGAAGGTTTCTATTTGGGTATGAGAAATCTTGATAGGAGTAAAGAGGAATTGGTGGGCAGTGATAATGATGTAAGAACAAAGAAAGAAAATAAAGAATGTCAATGAAATACTTTCACAATACACATAAAAGAGAACATAAGGAAATTTAGAAAGAGAATGAAGAAAAGTAGGGTAATTGCATTATTATCTGGTTAAATGTAACATATGCTTTAAAAAAGTAAAACTACACATAATAGAAGTTCAAACATTCATATGTAATCTTTTTTGTTCTTCGGATATGGAGAAGTTTATGTCTATTGACTTTTGTTAGGTTCACAGTAAAATTAGAAATTTTAAAAAATTGATTCCTACAATGTGTTGGGTTTTTTTTTAATTTAATGAGAAAAGATGATACGGAAGGGCACGATAATCCTTTCCAAGAATCTGAAACACTGTCAAGTGGAAAAAGGAATAGATTTAAATTTGTCCCCAGAGATTAAAACTAGCAGCAACAATTTTAAGTTGCATAGAAAAAGAAAAAACTTCCTAATAATTACACCTTTCCCAAAGTGGAATGGGTTACCTTGGCAAGGTAACAGGTTCCATTGAACTGGAGATTTTCGAGCGAAGGCCAGATGGCCACTTTTCAAACGATGCAGAGGAGATTCTTGTTCAGATGTGGGTAAAAAATAGATACATCAATCAATCAGCATTGAATAAGAGCTAACATTTATATAGTACTATGTATCAAGCACAGTGCTAGGTACTTTAAAGTATTATTTCATTTGATCCTCACAACAACCCTGAGAGGTAGGTGCTATTATTATACACATTACACAAATGAGAAAACTGAGGTAAAAGGAGACTAAATGACTTGACCAGGATCACACAGATACTGTCTGAAATTAGATTTGAACTCAGGTCTTCCTGACTCTAGGTCCAGTGCTTTATCCACTGTGCCACTTAGTTTGGTCTTTATTAAGCACCTACTATGTGTTGGGCATTGTAGGGGGTACGGGGGAAATAAATGCAAAAGTTGAAAAAGTCCAAGCCCTGGGGAAGCTTACAATCTAGCCAAGGGACACAACATGTACATATATAGGTATATATTCAAAATCTATATAAGACAATTTGGAAAGAGGGAGGGAAGGTACTAGTAGCTATGGGGGAAGAAGAGGGTGGGGGAGAAATAAGAAAAAGTTTCATGTAGAAGGTGACCCATGAGCTGAGCCTTGAAGGCAACCAAGAATTCTAAGAGCCAGAGGCATATAGGAAATATACTCCAGACAGGTTGGACAGCCAGTGAAAATAAATGTACAGGGACAGAAGATAGAGTGCCATGAATGAGGAACACTAAGAAAGCAAATTTGGCTGGAACACAGTATGTATGAAGGAGACTAATATGTAATAAAGCTGGAAGGGGTGAGTTGTGATCTGGTTGTAAAGGTTTTTTCATTCCAAACAGAAAATTATATTTGATTCTAAAGGTAACAGGGAGCCACTGGAGTTTACTAAGTTTGGAAAGTCTGGGGAAGTTCCACATTGTCAGACTTGCACTTTAGGAAAACTATTGAGCTTTCTAAAATTATGTGATAATGCACATTTCTTCTATACTTGCTACTCTGTGTTCCGTTATGATGGATAATTAAGAGATAAGTGTAAAGCTATTTCATCAGTTTGCATTCTATATTTAAGAAAATAATTGTCAGAATTATCACCTTATTAACAATGATAACCACTGTAATGCAGACATGACTGTTGCTTTTCAAAGACTAGTCCAGTATAATAAAATTTCATTTTTCACAAGGTGGAGGAAGCAGCAAGTGTTTGCTGAAATAGAATAAAAATGATAGAAATCTGGGGGCAAGCAACCACTGCATCTTAGAATCCATGAGCAAGGAGAGGAAATGCACAATCTAGATTTGGGGACAGCAAATTTCAAATGTTAGGGGGAAAGAATAAGTAGTAACCAATGCCCTTAAAGTCTACTTGGGAATTTGGCCCAAGAGAGATGGGAAGTTTCTGAGGGTAATATTTTGATGAAGAAAATAGAAGTCATTAAAATGAGAAAGAAAAAGCAGTATACAGATATGGTTTCCACAGGAAATTGCAAAAAAAAAAAAAAAAAATACCAAAGAATGGCATAGTCTTATAAGAATGACCAAAATACTAAAGTTTAGAAGAAGCTAAGGCTGGCCATGAATGATAAAGACAACCAAAATGGGGGTAGGGGGAGGTTGTGGCAGTAGGTGTTAGCTGTTGGCAGCAAATGAAACATAAAAAAAAGGACTATTACTAATGGTGGGTAATACAATAATAATGGATGACAGAGAGAAGGCAGGACTAATGAATTATTATATTTGTTTCTGCTTCTTCTAAAAAGAATGCTCTTTGGACTGGAAATGATTAACAAAATTTAAAAAATAAGGAGATAGTAAGAAAGCGTCTAGCTGCCCTTCAAACCACTATGACTTAATGAAATACATATTGAGATAATGGGGGTGTGGAAACAGCAAGATTGATTGCTGAGTCCTTATTGTGAAGAATCATGGAGACAGAAGAGATGATATAAGACTGGAGAAGGGCAAATGCCTCCAGTTTTTTAAATGGGGAAATGAAATACAGTCCAAAAACATTAGGCCAGGGAGCCTGACTTTGCTTAGCATAGTGCATGGCAAACAGTAAGTGCTTAATACATGCTTGTTTGACTGATTCCTAGAAAAGTTCTAGAACATATTATTATTAAAGGAATGATATGTAAGCATTTAGAGAGGCAAGCAGCCATCACTAAGAGCCATAATTGCTTGTCTCACCAGATTAATTTCACTTCTTTTTTGACAGTTACTAGGGAGGTAAAGCCACGGGAATGCTGTAGTATTAGCTAACATACATACATTTGAGTAAAGTATTTGATAAAATCCCTCATGCCATCCTAGTGGATGTCAGAATGATGTATTATAAGTCAGAATAGTCATGTGGATTCAGAATTGTTTGAAGATCAGACCTGGAAGAGTAATAATCTGTAGGTCAATGTCACCTTGGAAAGAAGTCTAGTAAACTGGCCCAGGGATCTATCCTTATACATGTGGTGTTCAAAACTATTACTGGAATAAGGCATATATGGATGTTTATCAAGTCTACAGACAAAACAAAGTAAAAAGGGATAACTAGAAAGATAGATGACAAAGTTAGGACTCAAAAAGATTTTCAAAGGTAGACAATTCTGTTCAGTTGTGGGCACCATGTTTTATGAATAGAATGACAAACTAATGTACATTCAGAGGAAGAAAACTGGGATGAGGAAGAGATTAGAGATAACGTCATACAAGGACCTAAGAAAGAACTGAAGATGCTTATTCTAAAGACAAAAAGAGTGTGTAACGAGGCCCTGTTATTTTCTTCTGAAATGACTATTTATACATAGTTGTTTGCATTTTTCTGCTTAATAGAATGGGAACTCCTTGAAAGCAGGAACTATATCTTTACCTTTCTTTTTCCCCCAGTAAACAGCACAGCATATGGCACATTGTAAGTGCTTAATAAACGCTTGTTGACTGATATCTGTTGACTGATTTAGAGTAAATAAGGGATTGCCATTGGGATCCTGGTTCAAGCAATCAATCTATATCTCTTCTCCCTTTCACAGCCAACCTCCTAGAAAGACTCATTTAAACTCACTGACTCCATTTTTTCACATCCTACTGAGTTCTAAAACTCTTGCAACCTTCCTCCTTACTCCTTTCACCTGAAACTACTCTTTTCAAAGTTACCATTGTTCTCAAAAGCTATAACTAATGGCTTTTTTCAGTTTTCAACCTATGTTCCTCTCTAAAGTTTCTGATACTGTTGAACATCTCTTCTCTAGGATCCCCTGGTTTTTCCACACATCTGATTGTTCCTTCTCAGTCTCCTTTGCTGGATATCTTCATCTCCTACTCAAGAAGAATATTCCCTAAAATTCTGTCCTGGCGTCTTTTCTCTTCTCTCTTTTGGATGATCTTATCAGTTCCCTTAGTTTCAATCATCATCTTTAAGCAGATTCATTCTACAATGACTTACTGATTATTTATTATATACTAGATACTCTGCTAAATGCTTAGGGGTACAAAGGTTAAAAAAAAAAGTAACATTCTCTGCCCTAAAACATTCTATTTCAGAGGAAATAATATGTACAAAGAAAAGTAGTTTAAAATATACAAAGTACACAATACGAAATTATACATAAAATTCAGCACTAAATTGTGTAATATTGAATATACAGTATACTCAAAGGCTTATTGAACTGCACTGAAGGATTCTGGATATTTCTAAAACCACTCCAAGATAAAAAAAAAAAAAAAACAAACATGAAATTATTCACTGCAGGGAAGCCAGGTTGGGGCAGGCCCCAGTTCAATAAACATTTATTAGGTATCTACTACGTGGTCAGGCACTGTGCTAGGTGATGGGGATATAAAGACATAAATGAAACAGTTCCTGCCCTCAAAGAACTTACATTCTATTTGGGGGAAACAACATGTAAAGATAAAATTAAACACACAATATATACAAAATTATTTCCAAAGGAAAAGTTCAGGTCTAATACAAAGGGAAATTTGTTAATAGTAGACTAGGGCTTAAAGAGATCCCAATGAAAGGAGAGGTATGATATAGTGAGAGAAAGCATAGGAGGGAAGGTCAGAGCTGACATGAACAGATAAGAAAGAAAGAGAAGTGGCAGCCAAAGGAAAAAGTGTTCTCGTTAAGCAGCCAGACTGAAAATAACACCCAGGTATTTTGAGTAGAGGTATTGAACAGCAGGCACTACACCTTTTAGAGTAGCAATGGTAATATGATTTATCAATTCCTGAAGAAAATGTGAAGGCGGTAGGGAAGAGGTACAGGAGGGAGCACACACATGGCACCTGGGGAGATGATGGATCCCTGGTTCTGATGGTCAAAACAGAGAGAGCTGCTTATAGAGAAGGAAAGTGTGTCTAAGGGTATCTCCCCTCCAATTCTCATCCAACTCAGCTCTGTGCCAAGACTCATTCCAAAATTGAAAAAATTATCTCTTTCAGAATGAAAGTCCCTTTCCCCTCATGACTGATCTTTCCAAAAGCCACCTTCTTCACAATGTTATAACAACTACATATAGCTTTCTATGTACCCTCCTTTTTAACTATTCTATTCTCAAACTCATACCCAAAATGGAGTACAATCAGACTCCAATTGCCATTTCCAGCTTTATTTCACATTACTCCCCTAAACCCACCCTTTCTCCAGATTTACCTGTTTCTGTTCAGGGCACAAGCATCTTTTCATTCATCAAATTTGCATCCTTGGTTATCCCTGCCTCTTCTTGTTCCCCCACTACACCCTCATCCAATCAGCATCCAAAACTTATTGATCCTCCCACCACAAAAATCCCCTATTCATCTTTTCTTTTCACTCACACAGCAACCAACCAATGTATCCTAGCTAAGGCTCTCATCACCTCTCATATAGACTATTACAATAAACTCCTAATTAGTCTCCCTGTTTTTAGTCTCTCATCTCCCATCTATCCTTCACACAGCTGCCAAATTAACACTATTAAGGTACAATTCTGACCATGTTCACTACCCTGCTCAAAAATCTTTAGTGTCCTGCAATTGCCTGTAGAATAAAATAGGAACTCTTCAGCCAAGCATCTAATGCCTATGACCAACAGTTTCAAATCTATTTCCATACGAGTCTTTCCAAACTTACTTCATACTACTGTCCCTTTCATTCATTCTATATTCTAGCCAAACTGGCATATTACTCATCTCCCATATTTGACATATATGAGGCAGCTTGGCCTAATGGATCAAGCACTGGAATAGTACAGTGGGTAAGAGCACTGGACTTGGAGTCAAGAAGACCTGAGTTAACAGCCCACCTCAGATACTTCCTAGCTGTGTAACCTTGGGCAAGTCACTTAACCTGTCTCAACCTCAGTTCATTGCCTGTAAAATGGGGATAAGAGCCTCTATCTCACAGGTTTGCTGTGAGGATCAATAGGATAAAGCACTTTGCAAACCTTAAAACCATATATAAATACTAGCTATTATTAACATATGCAAAGGGCTTTGCAAACCTTAAGGTACTACATAAATGGAGTGTATTATTATTATTATTATTATTATTGCCCCATGCCTGGAATACATTCTCTCCTCACTTCTATTTCTAAGGGAGTTCAGGCACCGCAATCAAAGTCTTTCCTGCTATTACACTGTTAACTCTTTTTCTTCAAATTGTCTTGCATTTATTAATCTCTGTATATGTTATATTGCCCCCAAATAGAACAGAAGCTCCTTGGGGGCAGGAACTAGTTCATCTTTATTTTTATGTCTCCAGTATCTAGCACAGTACCCTTGTACACTGTAGGTGTTTAATAAATATTTGTTGAATTGGCTGCCTCTTCTTGTCCCCAGAAGGCAGAACTAGAGCAATGGATAAAAGCTGCAAAGAGGCAGATTTCTGCCTGTAAGTAACAATTTCCTAATAATCAGAACCATCCAAAGGTAGAACATGCCACCTCGAGAATTTCTAAGTTGTCAGGTAGAGACTAGGAGTCCATTTATAGAAGATTTTTATTGAGGTATTTGTTGGACCTGAGGTATTTTGGCATAGCAGAGAGAAAGGTAGTGTTGGAGTCAGGAAGATCTACGTTTAAGTTCCACTTCTGATATATACTGGCTGTGTGACCCTGGGCAAATGACTTAGCCTCTCACCGCCCCAGGCAATTCCTAAAGACTATGAATTATAGAACAAGTGTCAATCTACACTGCTAAATTGGGTTTCCTTACAAGTAATAACAGGGAATTTCTTACACCAATGAAGTCACAAGTCTAGTCTCCCTTTCCCCACACTCCACAAGAAAAAATGTTGGACTAGATAGCCTCTATAGACCTTTCCAATTCTGAGTTTCTGAAAATATCTTGCAGAAATTGCCACACAGGAAAGACTTCAAGTACAATTGAATTGAGAGGAAAGGGGAAGGAGGAGATAGATTCTGTACCTACAATTTCATCATTATGCCACATCTAAAAAGTTATATTTTCTGAGGGTTCTTTTTTCCCCATATCTCCATTATATGGTCAAGGGAAGGGGAAAGGGGGAACTTCTTTATTAGTTCTGAGTAATTCACAGAAATGAAATTCCTAGTAAAATGATGAAAGGGCTATAAGAAGGCCATCTGCTCTAGGGCTTGAAAAGATTTGCATTATGCTGTTTTCTTGGCTATAGCAAATGAAACATAGCTTATGAAAGAAATTTTAACATCACATAATACCATTTCTTGTTTAGTCAATTCTATTCATGTCATGTCTTTCTTTTCTACATTTCTGTCCTTTTTCATTCATCTCATCTGTTCTATTCTCATACAGCTCCTTCTCATCCATCCTATCTCTTACTGATGCCACCTGCCCCCCCCCAACCATACAGACTTTCTTCTTCCTATTTTCTCTGTCCTTTTTTTTTTTAAAGCAACTAGAGCCACTAGAGGGCAACAAGCTCACAAGGATAAATATTCTCACTTAATATAAATTAAGATATCCAGATACATAAAAGAAATATTTCAACACTTATGCTTTTATACTTTAGTAACATTCATCACACTTAAAAATATAAGGCATATAAACTACAATTCATCTTATACAATATGTTACATAATTTTATTATGGAACAAAGAAAGTAATTCTTTCCTTGATAAGCAGTAGCCACAGAAATAAGCCTAGTTATCACAGGTTTTTTTTTTAAATATCTTGCATGATTTCTCCTCTTTTTTCCCCACTTTAAATTGTCACCGTGCTTTAGAGGTATCTATTAGACCACATCAAGGACCTGGACCCACTACTCATAATAACTGCTATTCATCTGCTAAGAGTCTCACTCCCTCTACCACCACTCCCACCACTGATTAAAGAACAGTCACCCCAACTTAGATATATTAGATAGTTTAACTAAAATCTCATCTCCTAAAAATTCTTCCCAAGAAAAGCATGTTGTCTTGTTCAAAAAATTTAAAGCAAGGAATTACAATGGAGGTTTCACAAGTAAAAGAGAACTTGGAGGGAATCTAGTCTAAGCCGTTGAATTTAGTAAGGAAAATGAGGCCAAAAAAGGTTGAGACTTTCCCAAAATCATACAGCAAAGTGAATGACCAAGTACAAATACCAATATTTGTAAAAGACTGGGAGAAAGGAAGAAAAAAAGCTTCTGCAAAACTATTGATAAAAGGATATTTACAGTAAGAATTTCCTTTCCTTTCAAGTTTCAGAATTAAGAAAGAAAAAAGAGGCTACATTCCCAAACTACCACTCTAGAATCTCCATAAAAAGGTTGGCAAAATACTATAACCTGAAACAAATCCCCAAACACATAGCATTTTTTGTCCTCTGTTCACTGGCAGTTACCATAATGCACTTTCACTATTAAGAAACCAAGGGAAACTAAAATAGGAAACATATTAAAGAAGTTAAGGCCACAAAAATGAATACTTGTGAATCCCTAGTGTTTTCATCTTTATATTCATCTACCACGGAATGACAGGACACATGGTGTAGTGGAAAGAAAACTGGGCTAAAAGGTCAGGAGACCAAGGTTTTAGGCCCCAAACTGTCACTCAGCAGCTATCTCATGTTGAGTATTTCATAATCTCATTTTATTCATCTATAAAAAAAAATTACTGAGTTGGGCTTAAGATCTTTAAAGTCCCTAATTAAGGTATAAACTTCTGATTTAATTGTATGTCTGTCATTTTCTGATAAGCCCCTCTTCTATGATGTTTAGAAGTAAAAGGGGAAAAACAAGTATTTTGGTTCATGTGGCTTGGGAGAGGAGAGATAAACATTAAGCTATTAACCGTGACCATCCTTAAAATTGGAGGGGAGATAAGAGACGGAGGAACATAGCCAGGGAAATGTAATACTAATAATCCACAAAAAAATTAAAGTATTTTCTACTTTTTCCAAAAAGACTTCTAATTAAGAGTAATATATGCCTTCTTCTTCTCTGAAACATATTTAGAAAGACAATACAAAACTATAACACATAACATTAACATTTTACTAAGCAAGCAATTATTTTACCCTCATTGGATGTATGTCAGCATAAGGTGGTTTTCCTTCAGCCATTTCTATAGATGTGATACCAAGGGACCAGATATCTGCCACACAGTTATAACCAATTTCTTGTATTACTTCAGGAGCCATCCAAAATGGAGTTCCAATAACAGTATTACGTTTTGCCATTGTATCCTGTAAGAGCATTACATAAAAATGATTAGAATTTATACAGCATAGCATAGTAATAGGTATGTAAACACATTCATTTAAATGCTATAACTTAAGCCTAGAGTTAACCACTCAACATACTGATCTTTACAACTATGTCAAAACATAAGATAGAGAGACAGAAGAGACTTCTGAGGTCATCTCCTCCAAGCGCTCATTTTACAGATGAGTAAACCAAGACCCACACACAGATAAAGTCACTTGCCCAAGGGCAAGCAAACAATAAGAACAAGTGTCAAAATTCAAACCCCACATTCTGACTCTAAAGCTAGTGTTATTTCCACATCTTCTAATGATAACCCTAAAATTGTTAATCCTAAAATAAAGTACCTTTCCACACATGTGACTGTTGTAGAAGAAGCTAAGCTACACTGTAACCCTAAATGATTACAGTATAACAGTAACAAAGGCTATGAAAATAATAGTTATATGCGTCTCTTTTCTGAAGAATTTAAGCATTTGAATGACAAAATAATGATGTCACATCCACTAAATGTGGATGACTGCCTAACACAGAAAAAAAGAAAGAAAGAAATAAAAAAGAGCAAAGCAAATAAGAAAGGTGGCAACACCAGGATTATTGATTTTTCACTTAAAAAATTAAACTTAAGTGTTCATTTGTTTCAGATACAGTTGTGATAAATTTTGGTCAATATTTCTTTGACCAAGGCTTACAGACACTAAAGCAAGCCACCATAACCTTAGTTCCTCACTCCTGTAAATATCATTTTATAACTATTTAAAACAAAATGTAAGAATGTAGGAAATTCTAAAATCCCATATTAATAGGTATAATGAATAAGAGAGTTTAAGTGAACTTTGAGGTTATTTAATCTAACCCCCTATCCAATTCAAGAATCAGGTCTAGAATAGCCTCAAAAACTGATCAGGAGAGCCTCTGAACACTTTTAATGACAAGAAACTTACTATACCTAACAGTAAAATTGCCTCATAGTTTCCCAATTAAGTCTAATCACTCTTTAACATGGAAGCTTTTGAATATTTGAAAATAATTATCATGTCCTTTTCCTAAGTTTTACTTTTTTTTATCCTTTCAGAAGCAAGGGGCAAGTAATATAGTGAAAAGAAGGTTGAATTTGGGGTCAAGAAAGTAAGTAAGTACTATTGGCTTGACCAAGATTTAGCCACTTAATCATTCTCAGCCTCGATTTCTTCATCCATAAAGTGGAGATAACAATACTTATCTTTCCTACCTCAAAAAATTATAGAAATATGAGTTACTGTCATAATAGCAGTACAAAATGCCTTATCCCAATCATTTTACAGATATTATGGCCCAATATAAGATAATAATTGTGTGGTAAACATCTATTTTTCCAAAGTCTCTATTATACTTACTGTTAATTGCCCAGCCACTCCAAAATCAGCTAATTTTGCATGCCCTTCTGTGTTGAGAAGAATGTTTCCTGCCTTTATATCTCGATGTATTTTTCTCATGAAGTGCAAATATTCAAGTCCTTTCAAAGTGGATTTAAGAATAGTTGCAATTTCATCTTCGGTTAACTGAAAACCAATAAAAATAGTCTTTAATCTTTTATGTTGGAAAAATCCTAACTACAACCCCACAGTTAGACAAACATTTAATAGAAAATTTTATTTATGAAAACTTTTTTCTCTTAATCATGAAGATTATAGGAAAAAGCAAATTATCCCCAAATCTTTCCTTTTCCCTCACTATTCCCTTTTTCTTCACCATTCTCATTCCACACTTTTCTATCAAATAGATGGTTAATTTGCCATATTTTAAAAAGCAAGCACAACAAATATGTCTACCAATCTACTAATCAGTCTGTGAAACTACTCTTAAATATCTTGCACCAGTTACCTAATACAAAAGGTGGCCATAATGCAACTTTTCTCAACTTATAGTACAGCTTTTAATGAACTTATATTTTTCTTTATTCCCTTTGTTGTCTGTCATTTTTCTTATCTGTAGCCAGCAGGCCAAACTGGAAAGGCAAAACAATATGTTTTCATAAAAAGGAGCAAATCAGGATCATCAGACTACTGTGTTCCTGAAAGAAGTATGATGATTTCTTCCAGAAGATGCTGAATCCTGCTACCTGTCAGCTAATTATAACTTAGAAAACTCCTACATCCTACTCCAAGGAGCAAATGGAGATGAAAGGGAAAGAATTGAGATCTCGCTTTGAGAAGGGGTTACGGTAGAAAGAGACATTGGTGTAATACATTAATAACATAGCAATGTAATTTATATATAACAATTTAGAGGTTAGGTTTGAGGTTTTTTGTTTGTTTTAATGTTTTTTTGTTTTAATTTGAGTTTAGTTTCAGTGTTAAGTTTTTAACATTTATCTATCTGCAATTCCACAATTCAAATGTTTTTCCCCACTCTTTTGAATGGGGAGACTGCCCAATGAGGGTGTACTCCTTAGAAGATGCTCAGATTTGATCTTTCATGTGCAAATATTTGCCAACCTACTTCCCATCTAACTACATACAGAAGTTTGGTGAGCCTACTTCTGGGCAAGAGTGACTAGGAGACTGGTGCTTTGTGGTGCTTTGTGGAGTCTTCTGGTTGGCTGTGGAGCCAGAGAAGTCCATGACTGAGGACGAGCTAAGAAGAATTGAGTTTTTCCACAAAGGGATCAATATGCTCCTCTCTTGACCCATTTATGCCCTACCTGAGAGTCAGTTTTATAAAGGCATCACGTACAGTTGAGAAATATGTATATTCTCATTCTGTTTTCATTCAGGAATCACAATGATCTATGATATCTAACTACTTTAAAATTCTGTTTAGGGCCTTTGTGTGTAACATGAAATGGTTACACAGAGAATCTGCATTTCTATGTGTGTTCACATGTTTGTATTTTCAACCCTCCTTTTTTTAGTTCAGATAATTTTGTTTCATGTGATTCCTGCTCCTCCCACTCTTTTCTCTATGTTTATATATTCTTCTTCCACAATCCAATTATTAAAAATAGGAAGTTCTACCCTCTCCTTCTCATTTCTTCCCTAGTGTATTTTTTTCTCCTCCCTTTACTTTCCTCTCTTAAGATCATCAAAGGGAAACAAAATCACCTCTAGGGCCCCACTTTACCTTATTTACCTCCCTCTATGATTCATGAAAATATCAGAATTCTAAAGGAACATAGTTTCTTCTCCCCCATTAAAATATGAGTACTTTATCATTATTTAGCTATTTCTTTTATTGTTCTTTATTTCTCCTGACTACCATGTTTGCATTTCAAAGATTCTACCTACCTTGTCTTTTCATCAGGGATACCTGAAAGTCTATTCCACTATTATTTTGCTGTAGGATTACACTCAGTCTTACAGGGTAAGCTACTGTTGTTGTAAGCCCTTCTCTTTTGCCTTTTGGGATATCAAATTCTAAGATTTTTTTTCACTCAGTAAAAGTTGCTATCAAGTTTTTTGTAATCCCGGTTGTGTCATTCTTTAAGACGTGCACTCTTGTTTTCTAGTATTACAATCTTCATGTGTCTCTGGAGCATCTCAGATCAGAATGCTATAGCATTCTGGTTTCCAGAAATGTCCCAGTCAGAGCTCTCTTAACTTCACATTCAGAGCACTGGACATTTCTGAACACTCCCAACAAACTTCCCAATCAAGTATATCATGGTAGTCCTAGCCCAACTGAAGCAGAACAATGAAGGTTTCAGGTGCTTTTGGAAGGCCTGTTCTCAAAGAGTTAGCAAACGTTCAGCTTGTTTCCAACTGTGCTCAGGCTGATTTCTCTAGCAAGACCACTTTTCCAGTGCCCACAGGCTTCTATCTTTTTTTTTTCTTTTTGGTGAGGCAATTGGGGTTAAGTGACTTGCCCAGGGTCACACAGCTAGTGTCAAGTGTCTGAGACCATATTTGAACTAGGGTCCTCCTGACTCCAAGGCCAGAGTTCTATCTACTGTGCCACCTAGCTGACTCCCTTCTAGCTATTTTTGTGCGGTCCTAGACTGAATGAAGGAAATTTACTGTTGTTTTTTTCTCAGGCCTTCTTGATTACTTTTAAATCTGATGTTCTTTTTAGATCTTTGCTAGAGTATATAAGGGAGAGGTGGGCTCTTCCTTTCCCATTGCCACCTTAATGAAGTCTTCTCTCAGGTTTTCAATTCTATTTGCTTAAACCCATTGTACCTGTCAATTCCTCACTAACTTGACCTTTTGCTAGCCTAAACTGAAGTCTCTTCAACTACAGTAAAGTGAAAATATCACTTACTCTGGAGTCATAGGACTTGGTTCAAATCCTAGCTTTGTAACCTGTGTAACCTTGGGCAAATCACTATGGCTCAGTTCCTTATCTGTAAAAAGAGAGGTAGGACTAGATCATCTCTAAGATCTCTTCTGCCTCTAAATCTATGATCATATGATCCCTTTTTCTTCACTGGATGTCTGTTTTTGCCCTGCCTTCTATCACAATCAACTCAATACTGACAATGCATAAACACTTAGTTAATTTGCTCTTTGAAAAAAAAGGGGGGGGGAATTCTACAAACTTTTTTGATAGAAGTAAAGATAGATTTTGGGGCAGCTAGGTGGCGCGGTTGGTTAGAGCACTGGCCCCGAAATCAGAAGGACCTGAGTTCAAATCCAGCCTCAGACCAAACACTTGTCACGTATTAGCTGTGTGATCCTGGGCAAGTCACTTAACCCCAATTGCCAAAAAAAAAAAAAAAAGAAAGAAAGATTTTGAGATTTTTTTATTCAAAAAAAAATGGTCTGGTAAATATTCAAAGAATTTTCTGAACTGAGATTTTAAGGAGATCTATTTCAATCCCCTCCCTGAGGATCGAAGAGTTACATGACATCATTGAAAGTTACATTTCACCACTAGCACTGTGACTAAGATCCTAATCTCCTAATTTTTTGTATAATGCTCTTTCTACTGTATTATGAAATGTATACTTAAAAATCGTGGAAACCCTAGAGCACCACATTAATATCAGCTATTATCATTACATGATACTACTTTTTTAATTCATTTGAAAAGCTAAGCCTAGAACATGACATAATGGAACAAACACAGGACCTAGAGATCAGGATTCAAATTCCAACTCTAACACTTTATAGTTTTGTAAATGTGAACAGATTATTTAACTTGTGTGAGCCTGAGCTTCCTCATTTTTTAATTGGAGAACCTGAAACAATATTTAAAATATCTATCTCATTGAGTTGTTGTGAGGAATATTTTTATAAACCTTAAAGTGTTGTATAGTGTGATCTATTATTAGTGTTATTATCTTACATCTTCCTTCACATTTTTGTGATTTTGCCCATATGAGTACATGGTCCAAGAATAGAGAACAAACCTTTCGTAACTAAGAAGACTGTCTCTGAGAGATTCTGCAGCCAAAAAACTCATCATTCTGTGACTATCTCAGTAATGAGTCTCTTCCACCTTAGGTTAGTTTATCTCTCTTTAGATGACAGATAAACAATTTATCACTGGATCTATACTAGAAGTCTTTACAGTGTGGTAGGTCCTGCTTCCCAAGTAGCATAACTTTGAAAATTTGGAGTCACCATGTTAATAATATAAATAATAACAGCTGTATCATAATAATAATTGTATGATGATAACAACTTTATGATAATATAAAATGCTAAAAAGTCTTTTGACAAAACCTGACACTTTTTTTAAAATTCTAGAAGTCATATTAATAAAGGATACTTTTCTTAACATAGAAAATAGTATTTGATCTAAACTCAAGAGCAAACATTATAATATATAATGCAGAAAAGATAGAGGCCTTTCCAATAAGATCAAGAGTAAAGAAAGGATGTCCATTAGCACCATTATTATTTAACACAGTGCTATAAATGAAAGATACAACAATAAGACAAGAAACAGAAATTAAAGGAATAAACGGAAGCAGAGGAAACAAAATGATCACTTTTGCAGGTGACAGAATGGTACATTTAGAGAACTCTAGAAAATCAACTAAAAAAGTAACTGAAATAATTAACTTCACAAAATTTTAGTATATACAATAAATACATGCAAATCATCAGCATTCCTATATAACCAATAAAACCAACAGGAAGAGCTGAAAAAAGGAAATTCCATTCAAAATAACCAAAGGAACCATAAACTATATGGGAGTCTATCTACCAAGATTACTCCAGAACTACATGAAAACTTATAAAACACTCCTTGCAGAGATACAAATCTAAATAACAAGCAATAGTGGGTAGGTTGAGCCAATATGATAAAGAAAATGCTCCCTAAATAAATTTATTTATTCAACATTGTGCCAAACTAACAAAGCCATATTTTACATAACTAGAAAAAATAATAATGAAACTCATATGGCAGAACAAAAGTTCAAGAATCTCAAGGATAATCATGGCTGGGAGGAGGGAGGGGAATGTAGGAAGGAACAGGGTCTATCGGTACCAGATCTCAAACAGAATTACAAAGTATTAATCACTAAAATCAGACAAAGAAAGTGTGTGTGTGTGTGCGCGCACGCGCATGTGTGTGTGTGTGTGTGAGAGAGAGAGAGATCATTGAAACAAATTAGGTACACAACATACAGAAATATAAAAACACAGTAACATAATGTTTGATGAGCCCCAAAACCGGAAGAAGTTAATGGAAGAAGATTTCACTATTTGACAAAAACTACTAGAAAAACTGAATAGCAGTCTGGCATAAATTAGGTTTATACAACATCTCACGCCACATACCAAGATAACCTCCAAATGGATGCATGACCTAGATATAAAAAGCATAAACAAATTAGTGACAGGTATTACTTCAGTGTACAAGTATTATTAAGAAAATGCCCCTCCGTATATCTACTCTCTGTCCCTCACATTATCTTATGTCTGCAGCAAGTTCCCCTCACAGGCCAGGCTCTAACTCCATAGCAGGAAGAAAGAAATTGCCTTTCAGATTTGTGGAAAAGGGAAGAATTCATAATGTAACAAGTGATAAAGAGGAATCATGAGATAAAATGCACAATTTTGATTTAAAAGTTTTTGCACAAACAAATCTAATGGAGTAAACATTAAAAGAAACAAGTAACTAGGGGAAAAAATCTTTGCAAAAGAATTCTCTGATAAAAATCTCACTTTTAAGATATACAAGGAAGTGATTCAAAGTTGTAAGACTAAGAGCCATTTCTCAATACATATATGGTCAAAGGACATAAACAAGCAATTTTCAAAGAAAGAAAAAGAAGTTATCAAAAACTATATTAAAAAGCTTTAGATCACTCCATAACCAGAGAAATGCAAATTAAAGCAACTTTGAGGTTTAACCTTATATTACCTGTCAGACTAGCAATGACAAAAGAGGAAAATGGTAAATGTTGGAGGGGCTACAGAAAAACAGGTACACTAGTAAACTATTGGCAGAGTTGTGAAACAGTCCAGCTATTCTGTAAAGTAATTTGGAATTACACTTAAAAAATTTCCAACTGTCCATTCTTTTTGCCTGGCTATACCACTCCTATGCCTCTTTTTTCTTCAACAACCTAATTATGAGAAGTAATTAAGTTCCACCATCTTCATTTCTTTCCTGGTGTATTTCCTTGTCTTTCTTTCTCCCTGCTCTAATCTAACATTCATATGACCACCAGATTAATCTATCAGATACAAATCTAGTCATATTAAGTCTTCTCAAAATACCTCTGCACAAGCTCTTGGCTGGCATTGAAAGCCCTCCATAATATGACATTATTTCACTACGGAATCTTTTCAAATCTGGCTTATATTTCTTCCCACATATATTCTATATGCCAGCTGAATCATACTCTTTGCTATCATGAATACAACCTGCTTTCTGTATCATTGTTTGTGCCTTTCCCTATTCCTAGAATGACTGTGCTCTCCCCTATCATCAACTGAATTCCTAATAATTGCCACTCAAATGCTACCTCTTCCAAGAAGTCATTCCAGATATACACATACACAAATACGTGAATATTTACTTATTTAAAAGTTACACACATGTTCTACTATACTAATAATTATGTATGTTAAAAACATACCAAATATTGAGATTTTTAAAAGATGAGATAAATATTAAATAAAATTAATTCCTAGAATTGGAGTTCCTAGCTCCTGGAGTAGACCTACATTTTATGAAAACTACTTTGGAAGCTGTGGGAAGGACAGACTAGAGGGGAGAGACTTGAGGCAAGAACAATGAGGAGGCTATTTCAATAGTCCAGGCAAGAAGTGATGAGGACATGACGTAGGGTTGTAGCTATATGAGTGGAGAGAAGGCATCAGATGTAAGAATTATGCAGATAAAAATAATGATATATGTTCAGTGAGAGGGAGAGAGAGTAAACAGTTAAAGATAACAACAAGGTTGCACCAAAGATAACAACCTGAATGACTTGAAAGTTAGTGATGCCCTTGGCAAAAATGGAGTTCACAAGATAGGTCATTTTGTAATGAAAGATAAGGTAATGAGATCTATGATATATACTGTAACCTATTCATACCTGCTCATCAAGCATGACTCATTCTGCCCCATGCAAAATGAAAAGGGAATGGAAGAGGGCTCTTACTCACAGATCACTGCCCTGGTATCAGGGCCTGGTTTATGAGAGGCACCTACTGCAGCTACAGAATTATTTGGAGAACAGAAGATGGATGTGCCGGTGAGGCATTCTTCCAATGGCACATGCATAGCTCTTGCTGTGGGTATCCAAATAGATATTCAGTAATAACTGTCCTGAACAGACAACTCCAAGGGCAAAATGGGGGAGACTGGGAATCTGCACAGTAGAAGCAGAAAAGGTGAGAGAATACTGGAGGATAAGGAATATGGGATTATGTTGGAGACAAATCCTATAAATGACTACCGTAGGAGTGGTAGGATTTATTTTATCTTCCCATCTTCCTTCTAACTGGTTGATCACACATTCTTGAGGTCAAGTCCTGGCTCTACTGAAGACAAAACAGAGCACCCACTGTGGAAACCACTCTCCTAGAGCACTAGTCTATATCATTTGTTATTTACAAAACAGTAATTAAGTATTACAGAGCTACTATGAGCCACTCTTACAAGAGGTGCAGCTAAAGGGTCATTCCAGCAAGAAAACAGCAGAGTTATTAAGTGTAGAAAGATTCAATGTAGTACGTAATAAGCACTTAATAAGTGGGTTTTTTATTCATTAATATATTCAAAGTAGCTCAGTCCAAAGAGAAGTTAAGAAGAAAGAAAAGAGTAGTTTATTTGATAAATGGACAAGGCTTGAACTAAGGATCTGCTGAGAAAAACAGAAAGGGCCAACAAATCTATCTGATAATTAGAAAAAAAGAAGCAACAAAATCTAGTCACTGACAACATGAAGGTAAATAAAAATCAGCAAGTAGTCAATTTAAAATTACTATGCAGTTCCAAGTTTAGGGAGAGAGACAAGATGACGATTCAGAAGACACTAGTTTTCCCTCCACCATACTTAACTGGAGATTTCACTTTAACATCCAGAAAAAATAAAATGGGGAAAATTCACAACAAAAATCCAATATTAACTTGTACAGTTATATACACAAAGTCACTTGGGTCTGTCTATGAACAACTACTCTGAAGCCAGTTCTTTTACTTCAGCTACAAACAGAAATAGAATATATCTGAAACCACACACTCTCCAGTTAAAATTACTTCAGATATAGAGAGATTAGGTAAGATGGATAGAGATAGAGAGAGAGAGAGAAAGAGAAAGAGAAAAAGAAAGAGAGAGAGAGAGAGAGAGAGATGAGCTTGGGACTTCCCACTAAAATATAAAGGAAGCCAGATCACAGACCCAATTATAGAATTTTATGAATTGAAAAGGATCTCAGAAATTATCTAGGGCAGCTAGGTAGCACAGTGGATAGAGCACTGGGCTTGGAGTCAGAAGACATGAATTGAAATTCAGCTTCAGGTACTTCCTAGCTGTGTGACCCTGAGAAAGTCACTTAACTGCTGTTTGACTCAGTTTCTTCATCTGTAAACTGGGAATAATAGCACCCACCTCCTAGGATTGTTGTAAAGATAAAAAGAGACAATTGTAAAGTGCTTAGCACAATGCCAAGAACATAGTAAGAACTACATAAATGTTAGTTGTTGCTATTATTATTAATAAGAATATTATCTAACCTAACCACTACCCAAATTAGGAATACTATCTATAATAAACTTAACAAGGTATCATCTGCTTATAAAGCCTTGCTTCCACATCCTTATCAATTATGCTGACAAAACTAAACTTCCTAAATTCTGAATTTTACCTATCTTGACCACCCTTGAGACTTGGTTATACCTTCCTACTTTGCTGCCCCAGCATCTCAGACTGCTTGTTTGGTCTTAACTACAGTAAAATACAATGGCTCTCTGCCCTTAACATATTAGCTTTCACAACTGTCTTGTTCCTAACATTTGGACTCAAGGTAACAATATACTCAGCTCACTGATCTTGAACTCTGACACCAGCCTGGTCATCTCCATCAGGACCTTCCTGACAAGATTCCAATGATGACAATACCTTTCTGTGCCTCTTTATATCCTCCTCCCACCTTCTTCACAGCTGGGCATATGGCAAATAGGTAGAAAGCAAGTAACCTCAAAATGATTAGATAGTCCAGAAGAAATTAGGAAGGAAATTGCAACTCCCAGGAAAACTGGGAAACGCGACCTGAGAAAACAACAGGCAAGAAGAAGTCTTCTTATTGCCATCTAGTTGACGAGATGATAAGGGCAAAAGAACAACAGTAAAGGGAAAGGCAGGCATATACTCCAGACATTCACACTCTTGGCACTGATCTGTCCAAACTGAATGTGCATCTTCATCAAAAGAGCCATGTTCAGATTGGCCTAGAGACAAAAAGTTCACAACAGTCAAGAAGCCTTTATTAATTGCATACTATGTTCCAGGCATTATACTAAATGCCAGGGACACAAAGAAGAGCAAAAACACAGTCCCTACCAACAATGAGCTCATGTACCAATGCAGGAAACAACATACAAACCACCATGTCCATACAAAATATATACTTGCACATAAAAGGTAATTTCGGAGGGAATGCATGTCTTTAAAAAAAATCAAGGAAGCAAGTGGGAAGGGAGTAAGGAGGGAGAATATTCCAGGCATAGAGGTGGTCATGAAAAAGGCATGGAATTAGGAGACAGAGTAGCACACACAAGGGGTAAGTAGCAAAAAGGGAGATGTTGCTGAATCATAAAGTACATGGAGGAGAGTAAAGTATAATAAGATTGTAAAGGTAGGAAAAGACCACGCTGCAAATGGCCAAATTGCAAAAGCCAAAGAGAAGATTTTATATTTGATCATGACAGTTATAAGGAACCAGTGGAGTTGATTAAGTAGGAGGCGAGGGTAAGACTTGTGCTTTAGGAAGACCACTTTGGTAACTGAGTGGAGGATGAATTGGCATATAGAGACACCTGAAGCAGGGAGATCAACCAGTAGGATCTGCAATAGTCCAGGCATGAGACTATGAGGTCCTGCACCAGATGGACATAGTGGGTATCAGTCACCTTTAATATAAAACAATCTTTATATAAGCAATTTTAAAAATCATCAAAATAAGAAAAACAAATGATATCTCTTTTTTTAAACTTCATTTTCTCAAAGGAGTGGTATTTGTTAATTTTTAGAATGCGTAATGCACAATCCATTCTTTATTCACACAATTTCATCGCTTAAAGAGAATTCAGTGGCCCTCTAGTTCAACTCTTACCTCAAAGAATTCCCTCTACAAAACACTCAAAATAAGTGGGCATCTAGCATTTGCTTGAAGACCTCTAATAAAGGAAGCCCACTCCCTCCCAAGGGATCCCAGTTCATTTCTGGATACCTGTTAAAAAGTTTGGCTTAAAGAAACTAGTGAGGGGAAAGGGACATCCTGCAGAACGAGTCTAATCCTTTCCTCATGGGACAGCCTTCCAAGTGTTTGAAGATGGCTATCATATTGCTCCCCTCCACCACCATCACAAGAAGTCGTCTCTTCCACAGGCTAAACTTCACAATTCTCTAAATCATTTAACATAAAGCATTAAGTGGAAAAAACACCATACAGTTGAACAGCAACAGCAACAACAACAAAAAATGGCTTGCTTAGAAAATTCCAAATGGGCTGAGCTGGCATTTACCTTATGACATTTACTTATATGAAAATAAGATTTGATGAAAATAATAATACTTTAAAAGATTTCCTTCAGTAATATTTGACCTACTTAAGAAAATGGATAGATAAGCCAAAATGGCAGAGCAGGAAGATGCCTTGAAGCCCAGCTCCTCTATCACGACCCTGCAACAACTCAGAAGAGTGTCATACCAAATAGTAACCAGAAATCAAAGGAGAAACCACAGTGAGTAATCTTTTTATCACAAGATTATAAATTCAACCAAATGACCAGGATAGGAACTGTGAAACAAGAGTGAGTCAGAATCTCTGAGCCAGTTCCTCCAAAAAGGAAAAGGTCCAAAAGGCTTCTAAACAATGAAAGAGGATCTTGAAAATAATAGCTGTATGAAAATATAAGTTTACACAAAGAATGTATAAAGAGACAGAAAAAGGGGTTCATTTTGATTTGTATCAGAAAAAGGAAAGTAGAGTTTGGTATAAAAACTCAGCTCAGCAGAGAAACAGGAATGAACAGTGAGAGAATAAGAGGAAGGATAGATTTGGAGAAAGAGTAGTTGAAAGCAAAAACAAAAAACAAACAAAAAAATTACATTCTCAAAAAAAGCAATCAACAAAGAGGGGCTTAAAAGGAAAGAAAAAGTAACAATCTATGAGGAAGAAGGTATCAAAGAAAAGAAAAGAAAACAGGATGTAGGGAAATGCACTATTATTGATCATTAACTGAAGATGAATGGGATGAAGTCACCAATAAATCAATGGCATAGCATAATGGATTGTTCTATTCAACAATACACTGTTTATAAGAAGCACACTTGAAACAAGGATTCAGAGTTAAAATAAGGGGTTGCAGCAAAATCTATCCTGACCCAGCTGAACTAAAAAAAAAAAAAAAAAAAAATGAGGGTAGCAATCATGATCTTAGACAAGGGAAAAGTAAACTTACTTAAAAGAAATAAATGGAGAAACTACATTTTGCTGAAAACTATTATAGACAATGAATTAATTTCAATACCTAACATATATGTACTAAATGGCTAGAATCTAAATATTTAAAGGAAAAGTTAAATGAGTTATGGGGAGAAACACAGTAAAATTGCACTAGTGAGGGACCCCATTGTACCCCTTTCAGAGATAGACAACTAACAAAAAAATAAACAAGAAAGAAGTTAAGAATTTTAGGAAAAGTTAGATATGACATCTCTGGTGATTACTGGCTAGGAAGAGAAAGGAATACAAATATTTCTTAGCTGTCTATGGCATTTTTACAAAAGCTGATGACATATTAGGGCATAAAAATTTACAAATAAATGCAAAAAAGGGAATAATATTAAACACTGTTTGCTGACTACTGTGCAATAAATATTAAATTCAATAAAGGGCCACTGGGGGAAAAAGATTAAAATTAATTAGAAATTAAATAATCTTTAAAAAACTGGGGCAAAAATCATAGAAATGGAAGACAATATCATTCAAAATCATGACAAAACAACATACCAAAATTTGAGGGATGTAATTAATGCCGTCCTGAGGGGACAATCTCTCTCTAAACACTTTTATGAAAGGGAGGGAGGAAGGGAGAAGAGAAAGAGGGTGGAAGGGAGAGACAGAGAGAGAGACAGAGAGAGAGAGAAACAGATTACCTAATTGAGCATAAAACTAAAAAGAATACCTGGGAAAAGAACAAATTCTAAACCCCCTACTGAACACCAAAATAGAAATCCTGAAAATCAAGGTAGAGATTAATAAAACAGAAACTTAAAAAACTGAATTAATAAAACTAGGAGCTTATTAAAAAAATAAAAGAGATAAACCATTAATTTAATTAAAAAGAAAAACTGGAAAACCAAATTACTGGTATCAAAAATGAAAAAAAGGGGAATTCACAACAAATGAAGAAACCATGTGGCCCAGCTAGGCACCAATAAACTCAATAATTTAAATAAAATGGATGAATAATTGCAAAAACACAAAATACCCAGATTAATACAAAAAATAAAAATGTTAACTCGCTCTCAGAAAAAGAAACTGAACAAACCATAAATTAACCCTGCCCTCCCCTGCAAAAAAAAACCCTGAAACCAAACAGATTTATAAGTAAATTCTAACAAGCAATCACAGAAAAATCAAGCTGTTTGTAAACTGTTTGCAAAAATAACAAGATATCCTACCAAATTCCTTCAATGATACAAAATAAGATCTTGATCCCTAAACCAAGGAAGACTAAAACAGAGAAATAAAACTAAATACCAATGTCCCTAATAAACAATGCCAAGAATTTTAAGCAAAATATTAGCAAAGAACAACGTACTACAAAAATTCCAAACTATGACTTACCTCCTAACAAAGAGGTGATTAAACAAAGGGCAGGATGAGACATAAATTTTTGGACATGGACAATGTGGGAATTTGACTTTTTTTTTTTTTTTTTTTTTGCTAAATGAGCTTTCTTTGTTTCAAGTGAGAAGAAAAATGCTTAAAAACTGAAAAAAAAAATTTTGAACCAACTCACATGTAAAAGAAAAAGAAAGTAATTGCTTTAAGCCCTTTTAAACTACTTCAACATCAACTATTTGAATGTAATTATAGGGAACAGGAGTTGTAGTGTAGGGCTCGAGAGTCAAGAAGACTTGAGTTTGAATCCTGCCTCAGACAGTTACCAGCTGTGTAACCCTGAGCAAGTCAGAGCCAGCTTCAGCTTACTTAACTGCAAATGGGGATAAAATAGCACCTATCTCACAAGTCGGCTATGAGGATCAAATGAGTTAACAAATATATTTAGAGTTTTGTTTTACTTTTTTTTTCCTCTACCATTTGTACTTTGCACTAATTCATATTGGCTTTCCCTCCTAACTCTTCTGAAATTATTCTGTCCTTACTAAAATTATTTTAAGAAGGAAAATGCAGAAAACAGATTATGTGATTTATACAGAACCAAGCAGGAATTCAAATACAACTTAGGATCTGAGAAGCAGATTGTTAGTTCCTTTCTCAAACCACAATGATCTTTTAGTGATATTTGTAAAGAACTTAAAAATCCTTTCAAATGAAAAATATAATTACTATGTTCATACTCTATAGATTTAGTTCAGGCTCTCATCCTTATTATAGGCTTAATTTTATTTCTGTAATTACATATGGAGAGCAATGTTCTTTAAAAATCATTTGAATCACATTTGATAATCTGTAAAAAGGAGAATGAACTATGAATGAAACACTACAGCAATCAGGAATGGAAATAAGACTTGTAGCTAAGCATGATACATTAAAAGACGGAAGTCTACATCTGGTTTCAATATTTGTATGAAGGCACTGGCAAATTTAAAAAAGGATCTCATTGTTCAAAAACAAAAAGATGGTTTTGATAGGATTTGGTCTTTTGGTTACTTTTCTTTCTAGAGTCATATGATTACTGTAATAATATGATACATTTAATATGTCATTGCATGTATGGTTTTGATAAAAATGCACCCACCAACTTGTCTCAGGGGCTTATGTATAAAATGTTTTTTTTTAAATACACATACTGCTTTAATGTTTTTATTATTTAAAATGTCAGAGAAAATGAGCTCAAATGCAGTTCTTTTGATTCACAGAACATTAAAAATTTTAATGTTCTATAAATGAATCTTTGATCAGCTTAAATAAACCACACCAATTTGATGCAATCAACTGCTTAATATTTCAATGTATCTGAGGCAAGTTGCTCTATTTACCAAGATAATACATAAATCATTTCAAACTTCTAAACTACCCTTATACTTTCACTGATTCGTGTAAAAAATGATTTTAAACTTTATCATTTAAAAATCTATTTTTTAAAGGAGAAAATCAAATTAAACAAGATCAAAAAGAGGGTAAAAATCTCTAATCATTTTAAACTGTCAAATACAAAAACAGTTAAATACACACACACACACACACACACACACACACATCCCAACTCATAAATGATGGTAAGAACACATATAAAGGTAGCTGACCCAAGTTCAACCTCAGCCTCTACTTCTCTAGAATCTACTTTCCTCATCTACAAAATGAGGGGAATGTAGTGGATTACCTGTAAAGTCCTTTCTAGCTCTAACAACTCTAGATAAGCAAATATACATGCAAATGTGTCCAGGTGCTGAGCAGCTTCAAAGAAATCAAGAAAGGTCTAAAGAAAACTATATAGCTAACCTAATAAAAATAATTAATACTGTAAGAATAGGGATTGGAGTAAGGAAGTTGACCCCACACACGGCTAGGTGGCACAATGGATAGATAGAGTGCTGGGCCTAGAGTTAGGAAGACTCATCTTCCTGAGTTCAAACCTGGCCTCAAACACTTACTGTTGAGTGACCCTGAGCAAGTCATTTAACCCTATTTGCCTTAATTTCCTCATCTGTAAAATGAGCTGGAGAAGGAAATGGCAAACCACTCCAGTATCTCTGCCAAGAAAACCCCAAATGGGGTCATGAAGAGTCATATGCAACTGAAAATAATTGAACAACAAGAACAACAATAAGAATAGAGACTGGACTTGTGATTTCAGTGGTACAGGGAACTCTGGGTCAAAGAAACTCCCTTTACCAATGCAGGTCAGCAACCTCTCTGCACCTTAAAGTCTTAGAGAGATACCTGGAATGCTAAGAGGTCACATGACTTTACCAGTCACAGAGTCAGTATGTTTCAGAGGTGGGAACTAAACCCAGGTCTTCCTGGCTTCCTGTCCAGCTCTCTATCCACTATACCATGCAACTATGGCAAAATAGTAAATAAGGGCCTTTAAAAAATAATATTGTCTCCCTTTTCAATTTCTTCTGTTTAGACTTTCATGGAAATCTATTATAAAGATATTTACCACAGGTTGACTATTATCTCAATCCCATGAATCAAGGAAATAGAAGTTAAATGGCCTGACTATGTATAGTATCCCTTTACTCAATAAATTCCAGTAGCTCCCAATTAATAACTTTAAGAATCAAACATAAACTCTTCTGTTTGGCATTTAAAGCTCTTCACAACCTGGCTCCAATCTACTCTGTCAGCCTTATTAGACATTATCCTCCTTCACATATACTATAATTCAATCAAACCGGCTTTTCTTGTTCCTCATCCATGACATTCTATCTCCCATCTCCAAGCTCTTGCACCCTTGCACACCCTTGGAGTGTACTCCCTTGTCATCTCCCCCTTTAAGAATCCCTAGTTTCATTCAAGGCTCAGCTCGAACATCACCGTCCTCATGAAGCTTTGCCTAATTCCCCCCATTGCTAATGCCTTCTCTCCAAAATTACCTTGTTGTATTGATTGTGTATATGCCTATACATGTACATGTTGTCTACCATTTGAGGGAATAACTACATCAGAGAGATGTTGGAACTACAGAAGAATACCAAACTATAAGTAGCACAAGTAACTCTTCTTTGAGTATGGTCTACATCCTTTCAAAAACTAAAATAATCAGTGCAAGAGTAGATGCTGCCAATCTTGCTGAAGAATTGTGTCAAGTCTATTCTATGAGGGAGGAGGACAAAAGCTTCAATAGTGACTGAGGGAATCAATCATTCCAAATAACCTCACACCTTTGGAGGGTTGGGGAGAGATATGGAGGGGAGAAGAGATACCATGGAAATGGGGGTAGGAAGTAGGGACAGGGAACAAACCCTCATGTCTTATTCTTCCAGAAGTATAGAAGACAGAGACCTGGAATAGAAAAGATGGCTTAGGTACAGCTAGGTGGAGCAGTGGATAGAGCACTGGCCCTGAAGTCAGGAGGACCTGAATTAAAATCCAGCCTCAGACCAAACACTTGACACTTAAACTAGCTGTGTGACCCTGGGCAAGTCACTTAACCCCTACTGCCTAAGAAAAAAAAAGAAAAAATGAGTTAGAGTAAGGAGAGCTGACCTCACACACATGCCATGCAGGTAAGCCTTATTCCAAAGCCCCATTCAAAAAAAAAAAAAAAACAAACAAGCAATCTTATTAGATATGTGGGGTGAGGAAGAGTAAGAAATAAAGTATAGTATAAAACTGGCAGATGAAAGGATGATGGTAGTACCTTCAATAGAAGTAGATAAGTTTAGAAGAGGTGAGGGTTTGAAGGGAAAGATAACTAAGTTCAGTTTGGGACAAGATGAGTTTGGGAGGTCTCCAGGACATCCCATTTAAAATGTGAAACAGGCAACTGGTGATGGTCCTGAGTCACCAATTGACTACTGCACATTTCAAACTAGATGTTCAGGAGACATCTCAAACTCATCCTGACCTAAACTGAACTTAAATTTTATCTTTTCCTTCAAACTCTCCTCTCGTCTAAACTTCTTTACTTCTTTTGAACGTATAATCATCCTTTCAGTCTCCCAGGTTTTTCAGTCAGTTTGTCATATAAATACATACACATACACACATACATATGCACATGTGCATGTGTGTATGTATTGTATGTATGTGTGTACATATATGTGACACAGACAGAAAAATATTAATCATCTGCATGAAGGTGATAGTTAAATCCATGGGAGCTGATGATACTACCAAGAGAGTATAATGAGAAAAGAGGAGAGATCCTAGGACAGAACCTTGGGGAACATTCACAGTTAGATGGTATGAGACAGATGATGAGCTAGCAAAAAAGACTACAAAGGAAGAGTCATAATAGGTAGGAGAAGAAGTAGGAGAGAATAGGTTCACAAAAACATGGAGAGGAGAGAGTATATAGGAAGAAAAGATAATTAACAGTGTCAAAAACAGCAGATAATGTTGAGAAGGATGAGGAGAAAAGACCATCACATTTGTCAATTAAATCATGGGGTAAGGGGCGGAGCCAAGATGGCAGATTAAAGGCAACTCAGCTAAACTTTCTCAATATTCCCCTCCAAATAACTTTAAAATAACACCTCAAAACAAATTTCAAAGTGACAGAGCCAACAAAAGGTCATAATGAAACATTTTTCTGGCCTAAGAAAAGTTAGGAGGTCAGCAGAAGTTTGTGACATGGGGGTGGAGACCTGTCTAGAGCCCACACACACTGCAACCACAGCGACAGTAGCTTCAGGAGCTCTCAGCCTAGAGTTGGTAGGGGGTTGGACAATTCGTAAGAAAGAGACTACGGGGAACTTTTGCTAGGACAAGGTACAACTGGCTGGCACTGACTGGCAACTCTGTTGCCCATATGCAGTTCTGGGTCACAGTTTCATGATAGAGAAGTTTGCTGGGGCTCAGTCACAAGGAAGCAGGGGCTGTGGTCAGAGTTCCAAGGTAAAGAAGAACGCTAGTGTTTGTGGTTGCAGGGGACCAGGAACCGTTCCTGGGTAAAGAGCAGAGCACAGACCAGGAGGAGCAGTGATTACACCTCCCCCTGCATTACACCACCTTAGAAGCACTGAAAATGTACAGATTCCTAGAACTAGCTCTAAAATAGTAATACAAAAAAGCCTGAGACATGGGACAGTGCCTCCTCAATCCCAGGTGAGTAGAGCCAACTTTAATGTGAACTTCAAAGTCAAAATAGAGCCCAGAAAATGAGCAAACAACAACAAAAAAAAATTTGACCACAAAAAGCTACTATGGTAGCAGGGAAGACCAAGATATAAACATAGAAGAAGACAACAATGTGAAAACAGCTACAAAGCCTCAAAGAAAAATACTAATTAGACACAAGTCCAACAAGAATTCCTGGAAGAGTTAAAGCAAGAGATAAAAGTAGTAGAGGAAAATTGCGGAAAGAAATGAGAAGGATGAAAGAAAATTATGAAAAGAGAATTTATAGCTTGGTCAAAGAGGCACAAAAAATATACTGAAGAAAATAACATCTTAAAAAAATGGAATTGGTTTAATGGTAAAAGACAGACAAAAATTCACTGAAGAAAAGGACTCCTTAAAAAGCAGAACAGGCCAAATGAGGAAAGAGGTACAAAATTTTACTGAAGAAAATAATTCTTAAAAATTAAAATTGGGCAAGTAGAAGCTAATGATTCTATGAGACACCATGAAACAGTAAAACAAAGTCAAAAGAATGATAAAATAGAAGAAAATGTAAAATATCTCGTGAGAAAAACAACTGACCTAGAAAACAGAACAAGGAGAGATAATTTAAGAATTATTGGACTACCTGAAAGCCATGATCAAAGAAAGATTTGGCAGCTTCCATGTTAAAGGAGCAGAGGGCTTAGAATATGATATTCCAGAAGTCAAAGGAACTAGGATTATAATCAAGAATAAACTATCCAGTAAGACTAAGTATATAATCCTTCAAAGGGAAAAATGGACATTTAATGAAATAAAGGACTTTCAAGCATTCCTAATGAAAAGACCAGAGCTGAATAGAAAATCTGACATTCAAACACAAGACTCAAGAGAAGCATAAAAAGGTAAACATGAGAAGTACTCATAAGGGTCTCAACAAAGTTAAATTGTTTATATTCCTATATGGGAAGATGATATATATAACTCCTAAGAACTCTATCATTATTGGGGGAGTTAAAAGTTTTACATAGACAGAGGACATGGATGTGAGTTGATTACATTGTAATGATGTCCAAAAAAAATGAAGCAGTGAGAATGAGTGATGTACTAGGAGAAGGAAGAAGAAAGAGGTAGAATAGGAAAAATTTTCTCACATAAAAGAAGTGCATAATGAAGAGTTTTTACAGTGGAGGAGGAAATTGGTGCAGTGGCGGGCAATGCTTGAACCTCACTCTCATTGGAACTGGCTCAAAGAAGGAAGAATATAGATAGGGAGGGAGGGAGAGAGAAAAGGACAGAAGAAGAGAGAGAGACAGAGACAGAGAGAGATCTACACACACACACACACACACACACACACACACACACACACACACAGAGTTGGGTATAGAGATATAACTTGCCCAATAAGGAAAATAAGAGGAAAAGGGGATTACAGAAAGGGGGGCAGGGATGATAAAAGGGAAGGCAGAGTAAGGAAAGCAGGGGTTAGAAGCAAAATAGACTTTTGAAGAGAAATAGGATAAAAAGATAACAAGAAAGAAGAAAATGGGATGGAGGGAAAAACATAATAATCCTAACTGTGTATGTGTATGTGATGAGCTCAACCATAAAATGGAAGCAGATAGCAGAATGGATTAGAAACCAGAATCTAACAAGATGTTGTTTACAATGGATACATTTAAAACAAAAAGATACACAGAGTTAAAATAAAGGGCTGGAGCAAAATCTAATATACTTCAGCTAAATTTAAAAAAAGATAGGAGTAGCAATCATGATCTCACACAAAGCAAAAGCAAAAACAGATTTACTTAAAAGGGATAATTGGGGAAATCACATTTTGCTAAAAGGTACCATGGACAAGGAAGTAATATCAAAAATTTCTACAGCAAGTTTCTCTAATAAAGGCCTCATTTCTCAAATATATACTGAGTATAGAACTGAGTCAAATTTATAAAAATAAGAGTCATTCCCCAATTGAAAATGGTGAAAAGATATAAGCTGGCAGTTTTCAGAAGAAGAAATCAAAGCTATAGTGACATGAAAAACACTCTAAATCACTACTGATTAGAGAAAAACAAATTAAAACAACTCTGAGGTACCACTTCACATCTATAAGAAATGACAGCTGCTGGAGGGGATAAAATGAAAAATAGGTATACTAAGGAACTACTGATGGAAAAGTGAACTAGTCCAACCATTCTGGAAAACAATTTGGAACTAGGACCAAAGGGCTATTAAACTGTACAGACCCTTTGACCCAACAATACTATTACTAGGTCTGTATACCAAATAGATCAAAGAAAAAAAGAAAAAGACCTATATGTACAAAAATATTTATAGCAACTCTTTTTGTGGTGGCAAAGAATTGGAAATTGAGGGGATATTCACCAATTGGGGAATAGCTGGTCAAGTTGTAGCATATGATTGTGATGGAAAACTATTGTGCTGTGAGAAATGACAAGGGGGATAGTTTCAGAAAAACATGTCAAGACCTATACGAACTGACATAAAGTCAAGTGAGAAAAACCAGGGGATCACTGTGCACTGTAGCAGCAATGTTGTAATGATGATCAACTGTGAAAGACTTGGCTACTGTGAACAATACAATGATCCAAGATAATTTCAAAGGACTAAGGATGAAAAAATGCTATCTACCTCCAGAGAGAGAACTGGTGAACTCTGAGCACAAACTGAAATATAATTTTCTCACTTTATTATTCTTGCTTTTAAAAATATTCATATATATATAGATACATATGTACACATACACATATACATACACACACACACATATATATAAAACTAATAGGGAAATATGTTTTATATGATTTCACATGTGTAACTGATATACTGCTTGCCTTCTCAGTGGGTGGGGGAAGGCATGGGAGGGAGGGAGAAAATTTGGAACTAAAAATTGAAAAAGAAAAGAATGTTAAAAATAAAGAAATAATAATTTTTTAAAAATGAAAACATGAGTAACTTAGAAGAGAACAGTTTCAGTTGAGTGAAATATATATATATCATGCTGACCAAAAGTCCGTTGTAAATTCCTGGCCTAGGGAAACCTGACCCAAAGAATAAGATTAAGAAATGCTAAGTGAAAATGCTGCTTCCATCAATTGAATAAAAATGTTAGTTAAATATCCAATAGTCATCCTTTTCAGCTTTTCTAATAGCTAAAGTACTGTGGGGTTTTTTTGGTTTGCTTGTTTGTTTTTCTGTTAATTTATAAACTGTCATTCCAGGAAAAGTAAATTCACACAATTAACAGGGGTATTAGAAGTTAAATGGCTATGCGTTTTATAAGAAAAAAAATCCATTTTCTCCCATGTAACCAAAAGAATTAGAAAATATTCTAGTTCCCAAACAAATTTTTTAAAAAACCTTATGGGAGCCTTCCATAAAAATGCAAATCCTCTTTTCAACAGAAAGTACATACATTAGGAAACTTGACCAGAGTAATCTAACCACCACAATATGAAAGACAGCAGAAGAAGTTTCCATTTTGTGAAATCTGGATTGCACATGTCTGGTTAAAAAATAAGATTAATAATCTATCACAAAATCCCTCAACTCAGTGATTTAAAATGAAAGCTTCTACTGCTTAAACCATATGTAAATATACATATATAGAGATATATACACACACTAACTATAATCCCTTGATCTGAAAAGAAAGGGAACTGATACTATACTGTGAAAATGGTCAATGGATCGACATCTAAAATTTTTTCCCACATTAAAAGATTTCTAAAAAAGATCAGAAGGCAACAGAAAAACACTCAATATATGGAGAGTCATAAAATCTGTATGAACCAGTATCCATTACACAAAGGAAAAACATGTGATGCAGTGATTGGAAAAGTCAAATGTGAATTAGTCTAAAAACGTAGAACAAAATACAGACCCTAAAAATCCCTGTAGTTAGGAATCTTCCCATATCAAAAGAGGTATCATAATATCAAAGAAATAATACATACATACCAAACTTACAAACCCCAAAGGGCTCTTCAGACAGAGCACCAGAAAGAATGGCATACCTTTACCATAAAGGGTAATTACCATGGGGCTATCAGAGAAAGAACACTAGATTGGAGTCAAGACATCTGTTGTATTTTTCTATTTTTCCAGCAACTTGGCCTCAGTTGCAAAATCTGTAAAATGAGAGAAACTAGACAAGCTCTAAAATCCATTCCAACTCTATGATTCCTTCTTACTTGTCTGAGGCAACTAGATGGAGTAGTATACAGAATGCTGGACTTGGAATCAGAAGAACTGAGTGTAAATCTTAACATGACTCTTAATATCTGAGTCACTTAATATCTGAGCCTCAATTTCGTCATCTGTAAAATGAGAGCAGTAGTACCTACTTCACACAATTGTTGTGAGGATCAAATAAGAGCATACATAACCATTTTGCAAACCTTGAAGTGCTACATAAATACTAGCTATTATTCTTAAAACATAACAAATCAAATTCACACATATTTATTGAATGCTTACAAGCAAGGGACTATATTTTATCAGCATAGGTTAATTCTGAGGGTACCAATCAATATAAAAGATTACAATTAAAGTCAATTATCAGTAATAAGGCTAGCAAAATGATGTTCAAATTACTGCATGAGTCAGGTTACTATATTGTTTTTAAAGTACATTCCAAATTTTCAAAAGGAGACATCTTTCAGAAATTTAGATCACAGGTAATGTAATTTATACAGGTTAAATTAAAATCTGAGTCAATAGTTGCTCCAAAATAAAATTACATAAATGCTCCTACAAATGCATCTGTATCTGTTACACATAAGTCACTGGCAAACAGATACTAACGTGCACAAAATAGGTAGCTTAGTGATTAACTGAATGAGTAAATTACTCAAAAGAGAAAGTTTCCATAAATTTTCTTGCAAACAAAACACAGACTAAATTTGTGAAACTTTATTGTGATATCTCAATTATTTTCCAAACCTGAAGAGATAGGAGAGAACAAAACTAGGTTAAAAGCAAGTCATCAGGCTATATAAGAGTCCCACATGAAAGGTTATCTTCACACAGATCAGTGAATCACATCATAATCTAAGAGTGAACAAGCCTTAAAAGCATCTTCGCAGTGTATGGAATCATCTCAATGACATTGCCAATAAGTAACAATTTCTATTCTAACATCTCCAGAGGCAGGGAACTAACTACTTCACAAGGCAAGCACTATCAAGTATCTAATTGTTAGGAAGTTCTTCCTTATATTGAATTAAAATGTCTCTCTATAACTTCAGCTCCATAGCTTTGCCCTCGGGATTCACACAGAATAAATCTATTTTTTTTTATTTTTGGCAATAACATCCCTTCAAATATTCAAAGACAGCTCTCATGTCTTCATGTACTGACTAAGTCTTATTATTTCTTACCCTCACTGGCTCTACATCAGCAAGGAGGTTTTCTTTCCATCATTTCTACAGATTTTTTTCATTGGTAACAAATCCAATCTCTGAGCCCACACTGTGATGTGGCTGCCAAAAAGGTAATTGGATCTTAAACTGCATTTAGATAAGTATACTCTCTAGAATAGGGAAGTAATAGTCCCAGGGCTGCTCTGGGCTGGTCAGACCACATCTGGAGTACTTTGTTCATGTCAAGACACCACATTTTAAAAGGGTTAATGACAAGTTGGATCATATCCAAGAGAGTGAGGAGGATGGGGAAAAGACTTGAAATCACGTCATATGAAGAAAGGTTGAAGAAACTGGGTCATTTAACCTGGTGAAGAAAAGACAGCGAAAGGGGGGTGAAAGGGTGAGGAATATTTTATAGGTTAAACAGCAAAGTTCATTTTAACTCCTGACTCTCTCCCTCAGTTATTTCCTCCTATGAATTAATGTGCACCTCCCTCTACTGTTTCTCTCTTTAATACACCCCTTAATACCCAGATTTCAAGTTCTAGATATATTTTTCCTCTCTGTTTTAAGTTAAAATCTCACCTGATCAAACTGATACTTCTCTGGAGAAATGTGTTTGTCTGTATTCATAAGATCTACATCATTCCTGGGCAGAAGCTCATCTCAAGCCACAGACCAGAAAACTAAATCCTTTTTGTTGAAACCATGAACGTTTCAACAAATATCACTATCTATTTTGGGAACAACCTTGCTTTAGAGCAATGAGTCTCAAAGTTGCTGGTCTCAAGGACCCCTTACACTCTTAAAAATTATTGAGGGACACATTCAGTCATGTGACCAACAAGAAAAAGGACTACATATTTTATCTGATCCCACTGACCTATCAAAACTCTTCAAAATAGGAAAAGTGTGCAAGAGATAAAGCAATTTTAGCTGTCTCCACAACCTAGGACTCCAAAAACTCAAACAAGGTAAAAACCCAATGAACTAACAACAAAGAAAGTCAACAATCTCTAACCCTTAATGCACTCACTTAGTATTTCCCTCCCCCATTGCCTACAATGCTGCTGCAGCAGTACTTGCACAAGCCAACCCATAAGATTGAAAAAGAATTCAATTCTACACATTTATCCCCAACTGTTTCAGAAACCCAAAGAGTAGAAACTTGCTCAGCCTTTGACAGCAACACACCACACTGCTGGCTACAAGAGAGCTTACCAGAGAACTGCAGAATAAAGTGACATAAGACAGCACTCATGTGGCACTCTACTATGCCTGAGAGAAAAAGCTGAGCATCCAGCTAGAACCAATTCTGGCCTCACAAAAGTCACCTGGGGCAGAGACTAAGCCAGGTAAACCATGAATTGCCCACTATGAGAGAAAGTGGAGAAGCTTCGAGATCCAGCCCTCAAGAAAACCACCAAGGGGAGGGAATAAGAAAGTGGGCACTAGGGAAAAATAAAGGGGGAAAAAAAACTGAAATTACCAAAGATCTCAGCAAGAAAAAAAAATCTGTTAAAGATCTTGAGCACAGGCAGATAAACCAACATTTGTTATTAATAACAAAAGGGAATATGGTCTCCAGATCAGTTAAAATAGTGCAGATATCTATGAATAAATCTTGAAAGACAAAGGAAAGGGAGTCAACACCTGATGAAGTAGAGAACCCTGTGTATTCCCAGAAGAGCATGGAACCACAACAGGATGTTCTTTAATTATTTAAAAGATAATTAAGAATTATAAAAGTAGAATTTAGGGCTTGTACAGCAAAAATAACTGACAAAATAGAAAAAGCTGATTTCACACTGTCAATTATTATCAAAGAAACAAAAAAGAAAGAATAACTATTTGGGTATGTTAATATACATGAGTGTAGGGCAGTTTAGAAGAAGAGAAACAAAAAAGTAATAACATTAAAAAAAATATTGATCTTGAAGGATTACAGGTCTCCCAGAAGAATACAAGGCAAGATTTTTTTTTGTACAATGGTCATTGTAAAGTACTTAGAACGGTGCCTGGCACAAAATAGGTGCTCTATAAATTTTTAGTATTATTATTCTCTATTGCCAGATCCATACTTGAAGCCTTTTTAACTTGTTAGGACCTAAGAGAGCTTATGCTCTCCCATCATAACCTTCAAGAACTCATTCCACCTCCATCCCTTGACCAGGCACTGTAGGACTTCTGTGTCTAGGGGTACCTGTACATCACTTCTACATTTGAAGGATCTCTGATTTCATTGGTGTGGGTTCTCCATCCACCTACACAGATCACTAACCCTCAGCAAATGTCTTTGTGAGTTGCCAAGGCAGAAATACCTACTACCCGGTAGCCAACCCAGTAATGAATTTTCTGAACTTAGCTAGAATGGTCCTAAGACAATGTATTTACTGTCTTTTACCAAATCTATATTCAAAACTTTCCAGGTTGATCAGTCCTGCCAGTAACAGAACCAAAGGTCATTTCTGTAAGGAATATAGTAGCCTCGCTAACAAGATAAACAAAGAAGCTCCCATGAGAAGCTTAAAAAAAAAAAAAAACAACCTGAGTCACCCTGTCAAAATAAGACTAGCAGCAGTAAGGGGGGGCAGGGGAGAGAAGAGTTTGAACATCAACCAACCACCAGTTTCCACCTACAATTCCCCCCTAACAGGAGCCAGCACCAGTGCTGAACCTTGACCTACAGCCTAAATCCAAGCTCCCTTGGCCCCTGCCCCTAATCTGGGCCCTGCCTGACCCAGATACAAACCCTAAAAACTTTTGTTTTCCCCACAATGGGCACTGAACTCCATCGAAGAACCCAGACACCGCCTATGTGTGCTCATCCTCCATGATCACCCATGTACTGCATATCTCCTTCCATAAAACATATTTATTGCCTTTCTATCCATTCCCTTCATGTGCTGCATTTTGGGTTTGACCCATGGTGCTGGACAGTTCTCTTCTTAGAAACATAGTTTGTCCACAATTATTATGACTAATAATTCAGCCTCACCTAATTTCCCAGTCTTTGACTAATTAAATGTAGACAACAAGAGCTGAATTGGACTCCCCTACACCAGAAATATGACTAGAAGTTCTGCCACAAACCCCAAGTCCCTCTGGCTTTTCTCCCTGGCGATATAAACGGCAGATAAAGGAGATAATGCCTTTACCTATACCTATGTCAGGCATTACAAACCTCCTCATGTCTGTATTGAGACAATCTCCATCCTACAAACAGAAATCAAAGTAGGACTTCAATGCATAGTGTTTAGAATATATTAAAAGCTAATATTCAAATAAAAATTCACAGTTAAAAAGTGCTTAACATGCCCTACCTCAATGAATCTACACAAGAACTTTAGCAGGTAGGTAGTACCTTACAGTACCTTACTCCCAGTTTTGTAGATGAGAAAAATGAGGATCACAGAGGTTAAGTGACTTGGACAAAATCATACAACTAGCAAAAATGGTAGAGATAAAATAGGTCTTATTCAAAATTCTGTCATCAAAATACAGTCTTCATTCTCTCAACCTTATTAGTGCTTTATTAGTTGCTGCAAAAATAGAGGCTTAAGGGAAGTTGAGAAACAGTGACCTCCATAACTAGCTTCTGTGGAGGGAGTCAATCTATTCTATTAGGAGAGCATTCATAAAATTCAATCACCATTGAATGGTAATTGAAACATCTATTTAAAGAGTGAAAAAAGGAAAACAACTCTTGCCCTCAAGGAGCTCACAATCATAAAGTTGACAATACCATGGGTACTTCATCAACAATAAGATATCATCAATGATGTGTTTGTTTAGTGTAATTAATGCTTTCTCTATGAAGAAAGGCATTTCTTATATTCCTCAGACTACTCAGTGAACATTTACACAAATACTCAAAAAATTAAATACTTTCCATTTTGCCCTTTTATGAATTAAGGAAAATCAAAGATAATATTTAATGTACTTAACGGTCCTATATCTCTGAACAAGTGCTTTGAACAAGCACTTAGAACTGTAATAAGTTTTAGAATGGCATATGTCGGGGGCAGCTAGGTGCTGCAGTGGAAAGAGCACTGGCCCCGAAATCAGAAGGACCTGAGTTCAAATCCAGCCTCAGACCAAACACTTGACTCTTACTAGCTGTGTGACCCTGGGCAAGTCACTTAACCCCAAATGCCAAAAAAAAAAAAAATGGCTTATTCCAAATTATAATAAATCTTATGCCATCAACTAGAAAATCTGAAAAGGAATGTCATAGGAAACATGATTGAACAGACAACATGACAGCAGTTGGCATGTTTTCAAACAGTAAGAGATTCTCTTCTCAGGCTCTCATGTTATTGAGAAAGAACTGTTGCTTATATAATTTTCTGATACAATACCTTCCTTTAAGACACATCACTAGCTTAAAATGCCTATTGTCATCTCTCTTAAGTGAATCACAGTGTTGTTTCTTCTTTTTGAAAAATGGATGAATTTCCATAGTGAGTAAAATGCCTCACTTAGATAAACTACATAGTCAGCCAATATCTATAAGAAGTACTTGTAATAAAATAATTCTGATTGTCCAGTCCATTATACATTGATTAAAAAAAAAGAATGTAATGTACGTAATTGTAGATCAATGTAAATGTAAAAACCAGTTACATGAATTCCCAAGTCCTATGGACTATCATATGCTGGGAGACAATTCTGAAAGGATCAAAAGAGTTAGGAATGTGATTCCTTCCTTAGGAAGGAATGTGAGAAATTACCTAACCAAACACCTCATTTTAAAAATGAAAAAAGGAGTCTCTTACTAAGAGCCTTGCCCAAGATTCCAAAGGTTGTAAGCAGCAGACACAGAACTTGAATCCAGGTCCACAGACTTCAAACCCAGGGTTCTTTGCACTAGGACACACTAATTCTACACTCCGCAAAGTTTTTCAACCTAGTTTCCATGTAGGGTTTGCATATCCTGTAGTCATCATCAAATTAAATATAATCTTAAATAAAAGGCTTTTATTGATTATTTTTACAGTATTATATTGGTTTACCACAGTTAAATATGCTTAACAAAATTCTATGTCCACAAATCACATTTTATGTGGTTCCTGGATTTATTTCAGGTAAACCCAAAATCCCAGAAATTGTCAAAACTGGAGCACAGTCAACGGTGGAAGAGATGAACAGAACCATAGGGACAAGGAGAGAGCTGGCAGCCAGGGGAGATACAAACAGTAGTCAAGAGGAGGGCCAGTCAGACTGCTTAAGGAAGAGTGAAAACAGCCAGTAGGCAAAGATATGATTTTACTAAAAGACAGAAAGACATCAATCAGGATTATCATAGCAGTCAATTAATAGGTTAGGTCCAAAGATGTTGGAAGTAAACCTCAGGGAAGTTCAATAGCACAGAGAGAGACATGGCTCTGAGGACAGTTTAAACCCAAACATTCTACCACTAAAAATCATTTCCTATATCATGTTTCATATGCATGCCATAAGTTTTTAAGCTATGGTATAGAATAGAATGGTTTTTGCTTAAATTTTACCTTTCCAAAACCACCACCAAATGATCAGTTATATGAGCACTTAGGTCATTTTTACCTCTGTTTTTCTTTTCTTTTTCTTAAATTTGGCAAACTTGATGAAGATACAGTGAGAAGCAATGTAGCATAGTTGAAAGCGTGCTAGATCTGGAGACAGAAAGACCTGGGTCCAAATCCCACCTCTAGCACTTACTAACCAGGTGACTATAAGCAAATCACTTTACCTTCCTGAGCCTCAACCTGGAAAATACAGAAAATAACAGTAAGAATAAGAATAATAGCTAACACTTATAGAGCACTTACTATATAAGTAAGCACTGTCCTAAGCACTTTACAAATATTATCTTACTTGATCCTCACAACAACCCTGAGAAGTAGGTGTTATTATTATCCTCATTTTACAGATGAGGAAACTGAGATAGACAGAGGTGAAGTGACTTGCCCAGGGTCACATAGCTAGTAAGTGTCTGAGGCCAGATTTGAACATAGGTCTTTCTAATTCAAATCCTGGAGCTCTATGCTACTAGTATCACTAGAATCTACCTAAAAAGGTTTCCCAGGAATTACTGACAAGAATTCAGACTCAAGGACAAAAGAGCTCCATTTCCAGTGCTCAGAAAGGAAGGACATGCATTTATTAAGTGTCTACTAACTGTCTTAAGAGCTTTACTCATTGGATCTCATTTGATCCCCACAACAAGCTTGGGAAATAGATGTTATTATTATCCTCATTTTATAGTTAAGGAAAATAAGGCAGACAGAGCTTAAGTGACTTGCCCAGTATCACACAGCTAGTGTCTGAAGCTGGATCTGAATCCAGGTCTTCATGATACAGGCCCAGTGTTCTATCCATTGAACCACCTAGCTGCTCAGCACAACTGAACACATAAGAGCCAATTAAGTATGCTGAATTAAATTGAAAATAATCACTCAATTACTTGAACTGGAACAAAGGTCAGGGATTAAACCACAGGTAATAAGTAAAGATCCACATCAAGGAGGGACAGAAGCAAAGCTGGTTTAATAATAACAGCAGACCCCTCAAAGTCCAACCTATCATCCATTCCATGAAGGAAGAAGGGGAAGGCATTGAAAGAAAAGCTTAGGAATGTCAGCCAGGGTGACATACAGCAAGGACTGTGTGCTCTGAAACAGTTCTTACAAAGCTGTTAAAGTTGGCAGGAACTATGAAATAAAGGCCAGTGGGCTCTGAATACTACTGACAGGGATAGCCACTGGATCAGTCTGATTGATGTAACTAGTCCTTAAAACTCAAAGACATAGACAAGGCAGTATAAGGTTGCAAATTGGCCCAACTCAAAACTGTAATGACTATTTTGACAAGGAGGACAGGAACAAGTGTCATTCCTTCATGTGCTGGTACAAAAATGAAAAATATATTGGAACAAATCATAAATACCTTACCTGATGAAAATGTTTCAGGACAAATGACACTGACAACCAAAGCAAGTAAACCATAAGTGTGAATAAACTGGACTGGAAAATTAATACTTTCAACATGCATAATTATTATATCATAATAAAAATGGAGGGGCAGCTAGGTGGCACAGTAGATAGAGTACTGGCCCTGGAGTCAGGAGGACCTGAGTTCAAATCTAGCCTCAGACATTTGATACTTACTAGTTGTGTGACCCTGGGCAAGTCACTTAACCCCATTGCCTAGCAAAAAAACAAAACAAAACAAAAATAATAAAATTGGAAACAGACCTCACCAGTTACAAGAAAGGGCTTCAAACTGCTTTTTGTCAATGGTACCCTTAACTCCAAGTCACACTACAATATACTTCTGACTAATCCAGAGGCCATCATAAATAGTAACTTCATCCCTAAGCCCAAATTAGATTAAAAAAAAAAAAAGATGAAATCAAAGAGTCACTAAAAGTTAAAGAGGGTAAAGTTCAAGAACCTAGGATCATTGAAAATCCTAACTTGTGGTAAACTCATGAAATAATACTTAAAAATTAAACAAATGGCAAAAATAGCATCAATATCTCAAATGATATTGAAAAGGAGATGGGTATGATCAGACTGAAATCCCCAAAAGCCTTTTTGAATTCGACAGTATGATTAACTAGCAATCAGTTAATAAACACTTATTAAATACAGGTACTGTGCTAAATACTGTGGATACAAAGAAAGGGGAAAAAACAAAAAGAAAAAAAAAACAGATGAGTTCCTTAAGAAACTCATATTATAATGGGGCAAGCAGCATGTAAATCATTAGAACATACAAGATATATACAGAGAGATGCAAGTAATCTGAAAAATGAAGACATTAGCATCTGGGGAGACTGGGAAGAGCTTCCTGCAAAAGGTGGAATTTGAGCTGAGTCTTGACACCCATCAACTGGGGAATGACTGAACAAGTTGTGGTATATGAATGTAATAGAATACTATTGTGCTATAAGAAATGATGAGCAGATGGATTTCAGAAAAACCTGGACAGACTTAAGTGAACTGATGCTGAGTGAAGTGAACAGAATCAGGAGAACACTACACACAGTAAAAGCAACATTGTGCGATGATCAACTTTGATAGACTTAACTCTTCTTAGGAATACAATGATCTAAGACAATTTCAAAAGACTTGTATGGAAAATGCTATCCACATCCAGAAAAAGAACTACAGAGTCTGAATGCAGATTGAAGTATATTATTTTCTCTTTTTTTTCTTTCTCATGGTTTTTCCCTTTTGTTCTGATTCTTCTTTCTCATGACTAATGTGGAAATGTTTAATATGACTGTACATGTATAGCCTATCTCATATTGTATGACACCTTGAGGAGGGGGAAGAGGACAGAGGGAGAAAAAAATTTCGAACTCAAAATCCTATAAAAGTGAATGTTGAAAACTATCTTTAAATGTAATTGGAAAAAATAAAATACTATTAAGTGGAAAAAAGAAAAAAATATATAGCATTTTTCAGAGAGACAGTTTGTGCCCATTATGGTTCTGCCTAGACTTAAATCTATTATCAACTCTCATAAACAGAATTAAGTATGACTTCAAAATTAAAGGATTAATACCAAAACATTTTGGTAGATCATTTGGTGTACGTGAAATTTATCATGCTATTTGGGTCCATGAAAAACATTTAAACTTCTTCTTATGGAATGCTCTCTAGTAATACTGAGATTATGTCAAGGAAAGAGACTAAAAGCTTTAAGCCTGAATCTGGAGGTCACAATAAACCAGTAGAAGAAGGCAACATCTACACATACCTTGTTTTCCAACAGACAAGACACATCAAGTTAATTTATCCAGAAGAAGGCTCTGAATATACAGTTAAAAACATCCTGAAACCAAGCTAAAGAGTAAGAATACATTTAAAACAATTAATACTTATACAATGTCAATCTTAATGTACAGTCACTACTATGAAATAAAACATAACAGATTTGAAAAGCATTCTAACAAAAACCTATATAATATTAGGCCCATTGTCCTAAGGCAGCTATAGAAAGATGAATACTATTTTTGCCAAAAAGGAGGAAAATTGATTGACATTCTTAGAACACCTACTGAACAGATCAAAAATTTTACAGAAATACTCGCAGAAAAAAACAGATATCACTTTAAAAGCAGCTAAATAAATCAGTGAATAGACTGATGGGTTTGGAGTCAGAAAGGCCTGAGTTAAAATACAGCCTCATATTCTCACTAGCTATGTGACCTTTTACAAGTCACTTAACCTCTGCCTCAGTTTCTTCAACTGCAAAAAATGAGAATAGCACCAATCTCCTAACATTATATGTTTTTTGTTGTTGTTATTGTTTTGGTTTAGTTTTTTTGGCTAGGCAATGGGGTTAAGTGATTGCCCACGGTCACACTGCTAGTAAGTATTATGTGTCTGAGGCTGGATTTGAACTCAAGTCCTCCTGAATCCAAAGCCAGTGCTCTATCCACTGCACCACCTAGCTGCCCCCTCCCAACATTATATGAATCAAATGACATAACATCTGTTGCACATAGTAGGCACTACATAAATGCTAACTATTACGATTATCAAGGAGCAAAAGTAAAGAATTATAACAATTACATGCCAGTGGTTTAGACAAATGTAACCAAAACTGTTTAATCAGAGTCTATGAAATAGCTAAAATCCAAGAACTAAATCAAAAGGTCTCTTCATGAGCTATACCTGCATAAAGTAAGCTAACAATACATCGACAAAGAAGAAAACAAAGAGCTGGGTCATTAGAATTTGTTTACAGAAATGGAGGGTTTTATCAAATAAGACCCTGCAAGTCACTGCTATCAGAAATTACACAAAGTTCATCCTTAAGAAGCTCAAATCATTGATTGATGCAGATGTTACAAGGAAACAGAAAAAAACTATGCCACATATCACTGCAGGCTGCAAAAAATTAGCACCTATCAAATACTCAGAAAAACTCAGTCAAGTAGCCAGAATAACAAGAAGCTCACTATCCTCCATAACAGACAGATGAAGTGTGTTTCCCCTATCTTATCAGAGAGACTATGGAATGGAAGTGAAGAAAAATACAAACCTAAAGACACAGTCAATGTGTCAATCTCTTTGTACCAGAGTATACTTCTAGGAAAGGCTTAGATTTGCATTTTGGGAAGGGGATAATGATAATGATGGGGGGAAAGGACTGAGATATTTTTTAAAATAACACAGAAAAGAACAGAAAGAAGTTCAGAAGGGGACATAGACAAGCAGGGAAATTTTGATAAGATCATGTTAAATTTAATATACATTTTAAAACTATATAACAGAAGTTCAGAGTTTCATACACAATCCTCTTCTGTTTTTCATGGAAAGAGGAAAGGGAAGGGAAAATAAGGAAGCAAGTATTTATTAAATGTCCACTATGTGCCAGGCACTGTGCTAAGTGCTTTACAACATTTGAGCCTCACAACAACACCACACGGTAGGTGCTATTATGATCCCCATTTTACATTTGAAGAAATTTGAGGCAGACAGAGGCAAACTTACCCAAGATCATCCTGCTAGTAAGTATCTGAGGCCACATTTGAACTAAGAATGTGAGGAAGACTCCTGATTCTAGGCCCAGCACTCTACCCACTGTGTTACTTAGTCATCTTCTTTATATATTGAAATGCTAACATTCATAATAAAAAAGAAAAAATTTTACATAAATTAACAATAAGCAAATTCTCATACTACAAATACAAATCCCAAAATATCCTTGAGAATTCAACAAATAGTTCCAGGTGATACGACCAACAAGATGGAGGACTAGACATTTTCTCTGTCACAACCTCTCAAACTTCACATAAGAATTATGTAGAGAAGATAAAGCAATGTCAGTTGTCCCCACAGGCACCAAGAACCCTAAATGAGGTGTTTTTTTTAAAAAAACCACCTCATGAAATAATGCATAGAGAGCTAATCCCTAACTTTTAACAAATGAATTCACTTAGCACCCCTTCCCTCACCATCCACCCCTTCTTTTTCGAGTGCAACTGAAAACGAAATGCAGAAGCTTACTCTGGCTGAGTCAGCAGTATGGCAACACTCTGTGCTGCACCAGAGCTCAGACACAGAACTAATGAATGGAGAGAATTCAGGAGGGACACCTGTGCAGAATTTTGTGGAAAGAGCCCAGCGTCCAGCTAGGAGAAGTTATGTGTCCACCGAAGTCACTTAGGGCAGAGACTGAAGCTGGTAAAATGTGAATTGACCAGCAGGGAAGGAGTCTGAGAAAGCTTTGAAGTCCAATCCCAGGGAAATAGCAAGCAAAGAGAAAGGAGTAAAACAGTGAGCAATAAAAGAATATAAAGAGAATTTAACAAATAAGTTGTACTGGAAATGGATCATACCACAAACACGACTGTTGCTCACAATATGCCTGGACATAACACTGATTCATAAACTTTTAAGAACACTTTAATAGATATTACTATACTGACTATGTATAACCAGGAGTGTACTGGTAAACATTTAACAACCAATTCTATGAAAAGCATAACATGTTTTTAAGTTTAATCTGTATTATTATCATTTTCTCCATCACTTTAAGTCTAGACAATCAACAAAACAATAAATCAGGCCCTAATTTGTAATTTCCAAGATGTAAATGCTCACACTGAAAATTTAACAAATAAGCCAGTACAAGCTGGTTCTAGTATATTCCTGCTTATAATCTCCAAACTAAATGGAATGAACTAAACAGAACTCATTGTCTTTCCACAAAACTCCACTCTTCTTCCACACTTTCCTATTACTAACAAGGGTGCCACAAGCCTTCCCAGATTCCCCAACTCAGTGCTGTCCTCAACTCTTCACTTTCTCAACTTACATTTCCAAACAGTTGCCAAATCTTGTCATTTTTATCTCTACAAAATTTCTCACATATGTCCCTTTCTACTCCCACAATAATTCAGGCCTAAGGAACTATTCGCTAGTTTCGGCCTTCATATTATCTCTTGCCTGGAGCTACTGTAACAGCCTCCTATTTGATCTCCCTACCTCAAACCTCTTCCTACTCCATTCCATTTTCCACACAACTACCAAAGTGATCTTCATAAAATACAGGTCTGATTACATTACCTTTTTATCCAATAAACCTGAGTGTCTCCTTCTAGAATCCATTATACTTCTAGAATCAAATATAAATTCTCCAGCATTTAAATCTCTTCACAACCAGATCCCTTCCTACCTTTCTGGTCTTTTTACACACTACTTCCCTGCAATCAAGCTGACCTGGTATACTTCTTCATCCAAAGAAAAGATACTCCATCTCCCGTCTTTGCACTGGCTATCCCCCTTGCCTAAAATCTATCTCCTCTTCATATCCACCTCTTGGAATCTCTGGTTTCCTTCATGCTAAAACATCATCTTCTACTTCAAATTTTTCTTGATTCCTCCAGCTGCTGGCAGACTCCTTCCCAAAACCACCTTGTATTCATTTCATATATATTATGAATATGCTTATACATATATGTAGATATAGAGAACATACATATGTGCACGTGTATACAAACTCATCACTCCTCCTTTAGGATATAAGCTCATTGAAGGCAGGAAATGTTTCTCTTTTGTTTTTGTATCTCCCAACTTGCTGACTGATTGATAAGCTCTCTAATTACCGACAGTAAAACAAAGCAAAACCATATGGCAACAGGATGAAGAACATATTCTACCCTTCCATCTTCTTTGCTATTAGAGTTATCCCCAAGATGCTGTCAGTGTAGCTACAGAAGAGGAGCTTACATGCCAACACTTTTTACTCAATTACAAAAGGCAATCATTTCATCTACTTGTGCAATAATCTAACAAACATTAAACATAAAACAAAAGGTGCCCCAAGACTGTTTCTATGTAAACCTCAGATACAAGAATAATTATAATAAGATCTGATATTAATAAAAAAAGTACTTTAAGTTTTGTAAAACATTTTATACATACATGACCCACACAACAATCCCCTGAGGTAGGCACTCTTATTCCCATTTTACAGATGAGGAAATTGAAACTAAGAGAGGTTACATCACATACACACAAGAACTAAGTTTCTGAGATGGGGCTTAAGTCCAAGTTTTCCCAACTCCAAGCACAGCACTCTATCCACTACACCATTCTGTCTGTAAATGGTGAGTCATTAAGCTACTAATTTGGGCAAAGACTGATCTCAGGGTCTGAGATAGAGCTAAAATTCCAGGTGGATATTAAGTGGCATCAGAAAAGAAAGTTAAAAGGATTCAGGATAGATAACTTCAGAAACTAACTCACATTAGTTACTCAAATGAAATTTATTTTTTAAATAGAATTACAATTACTCTATATACCAATGTCAAAATCCACTCAGAAAAATTAAAACAAGAAGTCCCATCAGCACAAAAACATACTTCAAAAGAATTGCTGGTAATAAAATACAGACCATATGTGGACTGAAGCCATTTGGGAACTTTAAATATAAAAATGGCAACATGGAGTTTACATTAAACTGTACTCAGAAAAATACATACACACTAACAATATAATGCTGGGATTATATAGACTACTGCAAACAAAATGGTATGTTTCTACCTCCCTCCAAGTTACAAACATTTGTGAAGTTAAAACTATGATAGGAAAGACATCTGTACTTATCTAAACAGTTATTGATAATTTGTTTATAAAATGCAAAAGAAGAATCCATAATTGGCCAGGATAAATTTCGAAAGAAATATCTGATAAAGATTTCCTCATTGAAAACAGAAGCAATAAGGCTGAAGACTTGGGATTTTTTTCTACAGATAATTTTTTAGGTTGTGTGTGAGATTTCTTCATGCATTTCTTTATAATGCATTTAAGAATAAGAATCTGTAAAAGAGCTTAGGTATAGAAGTGGTTTTTCTGAAATTCCTTATGAAGAGAACATGTTCGTATATTAAAGTTTATTCATCATACTCATTGAGCAATTTTCATATGGAAGACATCCTAGAGGATTCAGATACATTAAGACAAAGTTCTTGTCTTCAAAGAACTTACGATATAATACAGAAGATTAGGCATATATACAAATAAGTATAATACAAGTCAGTATGGAAAAAGTGTCATAAGAGTGGTATAATGTGTTTCATAAGTTAAGGAGAGACAGAATGATATGGGTTTGTTTGGCACATGCCCAGTCTATTGCATTCCATCCTAAGTAGAAGTTTCAAACTGCTGTTCATATGATGCAATCAATATATGTCATATGTTGACATATCCTACGACAGAAGTGTCAAACTCTCAGCCTGCAAAACTCCCAAATGTGGCCAGAACCAGAGTTATTAGGAAATGTTTAACAAAATAAATAAATATATAACACAGACAATGTTAATTTGTAGTTTTCCCAGTCACTGTGTTTGAATTTGGTATCACTGACTCTGAATTCAAAAGCCCATCTCTTGATGGTACCTCAGATGCAAATGCCCAACATAGTACTACCATAGAGCACAAATGGACCTAGGCAGATATAAGCCAAGTAAACTATGAAGAACTTGTGTTGCCTTTCCTGATTCCTCACCACTTAGCTCCTAAATGCTTTGCCCCCCAAAATTTACCTCGTACTTACTTTCACATATACCTACCCATGGACCTATGGCCTCTCCAATAGAACATAAGCAGTTTAAGAGAAGAACATGTCTTTGTATATAACAGCACCTGGTCAATGTTGCTTGACCTTTCCCCAGTACAATGCATTCTTCTTCTCCTAAACAAGCTCATTTATTCCACTGTTAATGAATCTGGAATCAGTATGATCACTTTTTTGTTAATGACCCTTAAGCTGATACTGGATTTGTTTTGAAAAGCTTCTAGGATACCTTAATTAAACTTCAATTTACCTTGTAAGCACATAACTTATGTATGAATGGTAAATAGTTATTTTGACTGTGATTATGGTTTAATAATCCCTGCAGATCTAAGTATTTACCCCAACTACTAAGACAGTTAAAGAGGTCTTAATCCAAAAAAGGAATGATTTGTAGCATTAAAATGCTTTTCTGTGGCTTTTTTACATACAAAATGCAAACAGTAGTTAGATGACTTGTTATTCTCTAGGATCTTCTATTTGCAACAGATACCATTTACTCACATATCAACTGGGTCAAATGAGCTATGATATATATTGTTATGAGCTGTGTGAAATTTTTAAAAGTTTCTCCTTTACAACTTTACAAATCATCATGCTCTTCAGAAGAAAAACGGCAGTACTAATGGCCTGTTTTAGATTTCAATCTTAAAATGTAAATTAATAATATCTAAGGACCATGGAGTCATCATCTCTCACTAGAGAGAAAGCGGTTCTGTCTGAGGTGGTAAAGAAAGGCTTCGTGCAGGAAGCATAATTTGAAATCCAGCTGCCATCAGCACTGGCTATACCCCATGCCTGGAATGCTCTCCTCCTCACTTCTCTCTCTTAAAATCTTTAGCTTCTTTCAGTACTCAGCTCACAAGGTAACTTCCACAGAAATTCTTATCCAATCCCTTCAGCTGCTAGAGCCTTTCCCTTTAAGGTCACCTTCCAACTACTCTTTCTGTTTCCCATATATACCTATTTATTTATATACTGTCTCCTCCATTAGGATGTAAGCTCCTTGAAGACAGATTCTGTTTTTTTGTCTTTCTTTGTATGCCCTGCACATGGCACTCTGACTGGCACAGAATGGGCACTTATTAAATGCTCGTTGGCTGATCAGTTTAACTGGAACTTGAAGAATGGATGTGATTTTAACAGAGATGGGAAGGTGAAGATCCTGAATTGCATAAGCAAAAGTAGAAATACAGAAAAATATAAGGTCTATAAAGTAAAAGAAAAGAGGAAAAAAGCTATGGTCTCAAAGGACATTTTTAAAAAATGAGTTTCCACTGATATTTTCTGTTTCTTCAATTATTATAATATCCCAAGTATCTCTTCCCCTCCCCCAGAGCCATCCCATATGACAAAGAGTATTTTTTAGGTAGGGAAAAAAAGTCAAAAGTCAACACAACTGATCAAAATATCAAAAAAGTAAAACACATGTGCAATGTGACATCTCTTCATTTAAGTCCCCCTTGATTTTCATAATTTTGTTACATATACTTTTGATTTTTTGGTGTGTAGTCATTCTTTCTATTTACATTGTTGTAGTCACTGTGTATGTTGTTGTCTTCATTCTGTTTACTTCACTCTGCATCAGTTCATATAGCTCTTTCCCATGCTTCTATGTTTCATCACACACATCATTCCGTACACATTCATGCATCAAATTTTGTTTAGCCTTTCCCCAATTGATGGGAATTGATTTTGTTTCCAATTCTTAAGCTATCACAAAAAGTGCTGCTAAACAGATTTTGGAGTATATGGGGACTTTTTTCTTATTGATGGTTTCCTTGCCCAGTAACAGTCTCTCATTCAAAGGGTATGGACATTTTAGTCACTTTATTTGCATAATTCCAAATTGCTTTCCAAAACAGCTGTACCACTTCACAACTCTACCAACAATGTATTAGTGTGCCCGATGGGGTTGGGATCTGGGCCCCAGAAAGGAAAACCCCTGGACTTTCCACACGGCCAAATCTCTGGCATCCACCTGAGGCTATGATCCCATCTACTAGCCTTTCATTGTGGCTACACCCAATCTCCCCTGCACTGTGTTACCTCCCCATGTATGGCACCTGGCCATTTCCCACCCTTAGTGCTAGCTAGGCTCCATTCTCCCTAGTTCACATCCAGGTCCAGGTCCTAGGAGTTCTGTTCACCCCAGCTTACTGGCCACTCCTAGGTCCTAGGCCCATCTTGTCTCCATTAAGATGCTGGGATTCTTATAATCTAGCCACTGCTCAGATTCCTAAAATCTAGCCACTGCTTAGATTCTTACAATCTAGCCAAGAAGCCAATATGTTCAGACTCCTTAAGAGTCTGCCCAATATGACGGATGTTCTAATAAACCTTGTCTTTGGCTGAAAGAAGGCTTGGGTAGAATTCTTTCAAGCAGGACCTGTGTGTTGTGATTTGGGTTCCCAGCACCCCTGAACCCCTAAACCACATCATGCCTATCTTCCCACAACCCCTCCAAAGTTGATTATTGCTATTTTTTATCATTTTTGCCCATTTGCAGGGTGTGAGGCAAAAACTCAGGATTGTTTTGATTTGCATTTCTCTCATTAGTAGTACTTCGGAGCATCTTTTCATGTGCTTGTGAATACTTTGTTTTTCTTCTTTTGAAAACTATTCATTCATATCTCCAAATGACAATTTAAATCAAGAAAAATTAGGTTAAAACAGAATAACTGTTTCACTTTATAAAGTATTTCCTACTAGGGCAATTTTAGCAGCAATAATTGTCTGATTTGAGGGAAGGAGGTAGATTTTACAGGATAGTTTCTAACACTAAGTTCTTTCAATTAACCAGAAGTAATCACAGTATCACAGATTTAGAATTGTAAGGGACCAGAGAGGTCATCTAGTCCAACCTCTTCATTTTACGGATGAGAAATTCAGTGACTTTCCTAAGGTCACAAGATGGTAATTAGGAAAGCTGGACTTTGAACACTGGTCAGATAACTGCAAGTCTAGCATTTTTTCTTACTATAATCTACTGACTACTCTGTCAGTATTTTTTAATATACTTTGGGAAAAAAAAGTGAACTGACTGAGATAGTATTGCTTCCTAATGACAAGGTATGGGATTTGTACCCCAACCCCACCTCCATGAATTTCAGGAACCCAGCCCCTGAACCCACATCCCTGGGGGTCACCTGAGGCACTGGGCTCATTCCAGTATAATCTCTTCACCTGTCCTTTCATTGTGGCTAGACCCAGCCCAGTCCTTCATTTTCTATTACCTCCTTCTACCACTTCAGGCTATTTCCCACTCCTTAATCCCATCTAGACCCCTTTCTCTATTACCTCTGGACCACCCCAGGCAATTTGCCACTCCTTAATCCCATCCAAATCTTCCCACAGTCTTTTTCCCTATAAAAATAGGAGTCTCGCCTGCTTATTTTGGTAGCACAAATAAACTCCCTACTTGGACTGAAAGAAAGCATGAGTGGCTGAATTCTTTTGAGACAGATCTGTGCCCTTTACCCTTACATCTCAGGGTTCCCAGCACCCCTAGACTGCAACACTAACAATGGTATGTTCGAGGAAATCAATAATAGTTGAAAGACTTATTTTGCATTAGCAAATAAAGGGGTATGAGTAATATAAACAACACATGCCTAACAATGTGATCTGAGTCAAAGAATAGAGACATTTTAGCTGCTTTTTTTTTATCATTAGTCCAAACTGGCCTCTAGAATAGTTGGACTACACAATATTTTCTAATTGCTGGACAGTTTATCATGGTGAATCCTGCTTTTCAGGATTAATGTTCATCATAACCTCAACATTCATCTTCAAAAGGGGCATGAATTCTCTATAATGTGCAGGGACAGTTTTTGGTTCCCTCTGATCTTTTTATAAGTCTACAAACTGGGGGGGGGGGTGCGGAGCCAAGATGTTGGAGTAAAAGCAGTGACTTGCTTGAGTTCTCTCCCAAACCCCTCCAAATACCTATAAAAAATGGCTCTAAACAAATTCTAAAGCAGCAGGACCCACAAAAAGACAAAGTGAAACAAATTTCCAGCCCAAGATAACCTGGATGGTTGATCAGAAAGGTATATCGCGCCAGGCAGGGAGAGGAGCACAGTGTGACGTGGGCGCGCAGGCCACAATGAACCTGGAGCAGGTCTCAGAGGACTGAATCACAGGCAGCTGTGGCAGTTTCCAGACTTCTCAACCCATGAACACCAAAGACAACTTAGAAGGTCAGTGGGAAAAGTCTGTTTCTGCAGTGCTGAAAGAGAAGGACGGTGGGGTTCCAGCCACATTCCCCGTGCGCAGCGGTTGCCTCCTGAGCTTCCAGCCCACAGACTGAGGGGGAATCAAGTGGCTCATCAGAGAGGGATTGCAGGGATCTCTTTGATGATGCAGGATTCTCTTGCTTCGCCTGTGCTTATATCTGGGTCACAGTTCTGGGTGTGGTCCTGGGGCGAGGAGCACCTGGAGTGGTGGAGCTTGAAGTGGCTGTGGAGAGGAAACCCTCCTCACACAGTTCCAAGACAGAAAAGAGAGCTCATAGAACAGAGCACAGTCCAAGAAAGGAGTAAACACCTCACCCTTGATCAGAGCACCTTGGAAAAACTGAAAATTTACAGGTCCCTAGAAGTATCTCTGAAAACAGCTGCACAAAACCCCTGAAGCTTGGGACAATACATTCTTCACACTGGAAACAGACTCCTACCTTAACAAAGAGTTTATAACTCAAGTAATTGACTGGAATCATGAGCAAGCAGTGCAAAAACAGTCAGACTATATTATCTTACTTTGGTCACAAAGAAGATCAAAACACAACCAGAAGAAGACAACGAAGCTAAAGCTCCTACATCCAAAGCCTCCAAGAAAAATATGAATTGGTCCCAGACCATGGAAGAGCTCAAAAAGGATTTTGAGAAGCAAGTAAGAGAAGTAGAGGAAAAACTGAGAGTCATGCTAAAGGAGACCCAAAAAAATACTGAAGAAAATAACACCTTAAAAAATAGCCTAACCCAAATGGTAAAAGAGGTCCAAAAAGCCAATGAGGAGAAGAATGCCCTAAAAAGCAAAATTGACCAAATGGAAAAGGAAGTCCAAAAGCTTACTGAAGAAAATACTTCCTCAAAAATTAGAATGGAGAAATTGGAAGCTAGTGACAATTTGAGAAATCAAGGCACTATAACACTAATCCAAAGGAATGAAAGAATGGAAGAGAATGTGAAGTATCTCATTGGAAAGACAACTGACCTGGAAAAAAGATCCAGGAGAGAGAACTTGAAAATTATTGGACTATCTGAAAGCCATGATCAAAAAAAAGAGCCTGGACATCATCTTTCAAGAAATTATCAAAGAAAACTGCCCTGATATTTTAGAACCAGAGGGCAAAATATAAATTGAAAGAATCTACCTATCACCTCCTGAAAGAGATCCCCAAAGGAAAACTCCTGGGAATGTTGTAGCCAAATTCCAGAATTCCCAGATCAAGGAGAAAATATTGCAAGCAGCCAGAAAGAAACAATTCCAGTACTGTGGAAACACAGTCAGGATGACACAGGATTTAGCAGCTTCTACATTGGGGGTCCAGAAGGTGTGGCATGTGATGTTCGGGAGGGCAAAGGAGTTAGGACTACAACCTAAAATCACCTACCCAGCAAAACTGAGTATAATCCTTCAGGGTAAAAAATGGTCATTCAATGAAATAGGGGACTTTCAAGAATTTCTGAGGAAAGGACCAGAGCTGAATAGAGAACTTGACTTTCAAATACAAGACTCAAGTGAAACATGGAAGAGGTAGACAGGAAAGAGAAATCATAAGAGACTTATTAAGGTTGAACTGTTTACATTCCTGCAGGGAAAGATGATATTTGTAACTCATGAGTCCTTTGTCAGTATTAGGGTAGTGGGAGGGAAAAAAATTACATGTATGTATAGATCGATAGATAGAGGGCACAGGGTGAGTTGAAGATGAAGGGGTGATATCTGGAAAATAAAATTAAGGAGTGAGAGAGGATTATACTGGGAGAAGGAGAAAGGGAGAAGTAGAATGAGGCAAACAGATATGTAAACATGAAACAGACAAGAAAAGGCTTTTACAGTGGAGGGGAAATGGGGGAAGGTGAGAGGGAATGAGTGAATCTTATTCTCATAGGATTTGGCTTAAGGAGGGAATAACATACACAATGGGATATGGAAAGCTATCTTAGCCTACAGGAAAATAAGGGGGGAAGGGGACAAGAGAGCAGGGGGTTGATAGAGGGGAGGGCAGATTGGGGGAGGTGATAATCAAAAGCAAACACTTCTGAGGAGGGACAGGGTCAAAAGAAAGAATAGAATAAATGGGGGGGTAGCACAGGATGAAGGGAAATATACTTAGTTTTTCACAACAGGACTACTATGGAAGGGTTTCACATGACTACACATCTATAACCTGTATCGAGATGCTTGCCTTTTCAATGAGGGTGGGTGGGGAGGGAGGAAGGGAGAAAATTCGTAACCCAAAGTTTTAAAAACACATGTTAAAAATTAAAAAAATAAAAAAAAAAGTATAAAAACTGATAACTAACCTTTTGTCATTTTTATGCATACAAGAAAAATTTAATTCAATATTATTTGTCTATTTATTTCATGTGTTCATTCAAAGGTTATCTTAGAACAATGGAATTCGAGCACTAAAGGATTTCTTGGAGATCATCTAGTCCCATCCCCTCATTTTACAGATGAAGAAATAAGGCCCTAAAGGATTAAATAAAATGGTCATGGCCCTAGAGCTGGTTAGTGGCAGAAGCAGGAACAGAACCTAGATCTCTTAACCTCCAATCAAGTAATCTTTCTACTATCCCTATTGCATCCCATCAGTGTTTTCTTAGAGGTCTAGAAGCTATGTTACTTAAGTCAGAAGACCCTCTGGGGACAAGACTTCATGAAGGTGTTACTCTACCTGGAACTGGCCAGTTGAGCAATACAGCTCTTTCCTATTTTTTTCCCTTTCCTTCCTTCTTTCCTTCCTTCCTTCCTTCTCCTTCAGAAATATCTCAAAATATCTTGGGATTTGCAGGCTAGATTTCTTTTTTAAGGATCATGCCTTAAACCCAAATCACTCTAGCTCACACTGAAGGGCCCAGATGGAGTCAGAGTGAATGTAAATAGGAATTGTTTCTGTTTGGGCCAAAAACCCTGAGGGTCCTCCCCCCTCCCAGTTTCAGTTTTGTTTTTTGTTTTTTTTTTTTTCTGGACAAGGTTAAAGAGGTCATTCCTTGCCTCATTTTTTTAACTTAGCCTTAATCAGTGAATGGGTGTTGCCTCAGTCAAACTGAGACCTGCTAAAGACCAAGGTCTTCCACCCCATCTGGGGCCTCCAGTAGTCCCGATGTGTATCTGGCCACTGGACCCAGATGGCTCTGGAGGAGAAAGTGAGGCTGATGATTTTGCACAGCCCTCCCTCACTTATATCCAATTCACTTGCATGTCATGGCATCACCTCCGTGATGTCATGGTCCTCTTCCAGACTGAAGGATAAACAACAACAACTCTGCCTGCCCATCACTGTTATCTACCCATTAGTTCTACTTGTCACTATTAAGGAAGAAAGACAACTTGGTGGTAATAGTTCACACTGGCACATTCCAAAACACCAAGGTTCCACATTAATACACTATTGGGGGAGGTATGAATTTTATAATCACTCTGGAAAGTAATTTGGAACTAAGGTCCAAAAGTTACAGATCTGTATCTCTGACCCAGGTATACCACAATAAGGCCTTTATCTGAAAGACATCAAAGAAAGAAGAAAAGGTCCTAAATGTACAAAAATATCTATAGCAGTTCTTTTTGTGAGGTGGCAAAGAACTGGAAACAAAGGGAGTATCCTCAGCTGAGGAATGTTTGAATAAATTATGGTATATGAATAGAATACCATTATACCACAAGGAAAGACAAAAAGGAAAATAATTTATATTACAATATCAATATTATAAAAATGAATAATTATGAAAGACATAAAAACTCTAATCAACACAATGATCAACCAGAATGCCAAAGGACTGATAATGAAGAATGCTATCCAACTTCTGACAAAGAGGTGATGGACTAAATTTGTAGACTAAGACACATTTTTAGAAATGACCAATGTGAGAATTTGTTTTGTTTAACTATGTATATTGGTTACAAAGGTTTTGGTTTTCTTTTCTTTTTTCTTTTTTCTTTTTCTAAACCATGAGAGTTTGGGATGAGGTCAGAGGGAGAGAAAATAAATGCTAAACATCTGTTAATTTTTTAAAAACTAATTTTAAAAAGCAAGTTTTCCAACTGAGACAGATTAAATCTCAAAGTCCTTTATCATTTGAATTGTCATATCAATTTATATTCCATTAAATAGGTTCCCCAATCCTGTTAATCCTTCCTCACTGACTTAGTGGCAAACTTACATACCCATGATATCTCCTCATAAACTTTTTTATCCTCTTCTGATTAACACTACTCTGATCAAGCCTCACTCCAAGTCATGACCACAGTCTTTGGAGCACCCACTCTATTCTAAACAAAATCTCTCATATCCTCAAACTTTTGAACCAACATTCTTCCCACCTTCTCACTTTAACAGAATCCTGGCTTTTTCCCTGAGGAGACCACATTCCTTGCAATCCTGTCCTCTGGAGGCTACTCCTCCCATTCCCCTAGACTTTCAATGGTAGAAAAAGGAATACTCCTTGTTCTATCATTGCTTTTATACCATTGATTCTAAAATTGTAATCCAGGAACTCACTAAGGTCCCCAAAACCCTTCCAGGGGTTTCAAGGTATAAACTATTTTCAAAGACATTCTAATTTTTAATGTGATATGTATACTGATACAAATAACCCATACAAAAAAAAGTTATTTGAGGTAGTGAATAAATTTTAAGAGCATAAAGAGGTCCTGGGACCAACAAGTTTGATAACTACTCTACTAATATTCCTCAAAGATCTTTCCTCATCTGAAATTCAAGCAATCCATTTTCTCATTATTGTTGTCATCCATTTATCTCTAGGGCACTCTCCAGACTTTTTCAGTGCCTTCAATACATAGCCTTCTTCTATTGTCCACCCCCAGCCATCATCCTCAAAAACTTCAATTTTCATGTTAACAACCCTCCTAACAAACTGACCACACAATTCTTCAACATCCTCACCTCCAGCTACTTCCTTTTCTCCATTTCTCAGAATTGTAGTATGTCCAAGATGCAGAAATCTAATATTTATTTGATTCTCAGACCACAATCTCTATACCTTCCCACTCACATTAAACCTACTTTTTACCCTTACCATGCCCAAGTTAATGAGTAAATTAGCATTTTTAAGTACCTATTATGTGCCAGGCAAGCATTTTAATCTATTAAGTGAGTTAAAATTTGCAAAGTGCTTAGCATAATATCATATAAATGTGAGTTGTCTTTTTTAGGATAAGGATATGGACCAGAACCCTTGCCTTCCACCTCTCCCCTAATAGAATGTAAGCTCCTTGAGGTTTGGAACTATTTCACTTTTCTCTCTGTATCCCTAGCACCTAATAGTGTCTGATGATAACAGCTAATAATAATAACAGTTAACATTTATGCAAAGCACTTTGCAAATATTATCTCAATTGATCCTCATAAAACCTCTGGGAAGTAAGTAATAGCACGATCTTTATAGTTAAGGAAAACTGAGGTGGGCAAAGATTATGTAACTTGCCCAGGGTTACAAAGCTAGTAAATGAATGAATCTAGATTTGAAGTCAAATCTTCCTGACTCCAGGCCCCACCTAGATGCCTCCATAAATAGTAGACGTTTAATAAATGCTGTTGATTGCTTCTCCACTGGCTCCTTCTTGTCTGTCATTTGCCTCCAAATAGGCTCAAAATCTCCCTAACTCTTTAAAAACAAAAAAAAGTGTTTCCCTTATTCTACATATCTTAATCCTGTTCAATCTTTTTCCTCCCCATCAATTCTAAACTTCTTGAAAAAATTTTCTATACCCAATTCCTCCAATTCCTCACTAGCATTCTCTTCAAGCTCTTGTAATGAACAATTTTGAAAGACTTAATCTGAACACCTCAATGATCAATGTTGATGCCAAGGTTTTTATATACGTTTCTACTAATCAACTAAAACAGCACTCAAAAGTCAACAACGACCCCCTACTCAGTGAATCCAATGGTCTTTTTTCAGTCTCTATCCTTCTTGACCTTTCTGCCATATTTAATATTTAATAATAAGGAAATAATACTTACTCCTGCTAGATACTATCTCCACTTGTGGTTTCTAAGATACCTTCTCATGGTTTTCCTCCTACCTCTCTAACCATTCTTTGCCTCCTTTGCTGTCTCCTCTTCTCTTCCTAACCACCTAAGGTAGTTGTTCCCCAAGGGTCTGTCCTTTCCTTTCTCTCTACTCTCTCCTTGGCAATCTTATTCACTCTTATGTTTTTAACTACCACTTCTATGTAGAAGAGTCACAAATATCTCTCTGGCCTTCATAACTCTTTTCTGAGCTCCAGACTTGCATTTCTAATTGCCTATAGGATATCTCCACCTAGAAAAAATTAAATGTATCCAAAACCAATCTTACTATTGTTCATAAGCCTGCACTCTCATTCTAACTTCACCAATTCTATCCGTGGCACCACCCAACTTCCCATGTTTGAAACCTAGGTTTATCCTTTTTTTCTTCTCTCTTACTTTTCATACCTAGTCAAATATCAACTTCCATCAATTCTACCTCCACAGCATCTCATATCTATCCCTTCTTTTCTATTTCCACTTCTACCACCTTCATCTTAAAGTCCTCATTAATACCTATTTCATTGTTCATATTGCTAGCATTCTAATCCTTCTATGCATGGATCTGATCATGTCAATCCTTGGCTCAGAAATGTTCAAAGACTTCTTATTGCCTATTAAGTCAAGTCTGAATACCACTGCCTGGCATTCAAAGCTCTCCAAAACTTGGACTCACCCTACCTTTCCGGACTTATTTCATATTCTTCCTTCCCTGCCCTGTACCCTAAAGGTAAATTGGACTATTCTATGCCCCCTAATATGGCCAGCATTTCTTGCCTCCATGGCTTTTCTTACACACTTCCTTATGCCTAAAGTATCACATCTTCCCCTTTTTGCTTAATGAATTCCTATCCATCCTTTAAAATACAACTCAAATGTCATTTCTTCCATGAAGCCTTCCCAGACACTCTGTTGTAACACTCTTCTTCCTTAGACCTCACATAAGACATTACATTGCAACTATATTTATCTTGTAATATTATGCATTATAGTTACCTGGTTTTACCTTATTATCTACTAGACTATAAATTCAAGAAAAGTAGGTATGGATGGTGTCTTATCTAAACTTTCTATCTCCATTAACACATAACAGTACTTTGGATAGAGTAGGCATTTAATAAATTTCTTTAATGGATGAGTATATCACTGTTTTATTTTTTTAAAAAGCAATGATATTTTCTCAAAGAAAAAAAAATTGATCTGGTAATAATATATTGCTACAACCTGAGAAGCACTTAGTAAATATTTTTCGATTTATTTTCTTTTAAATTGTTTGTTAGCCTATGTCCTTTAGTGACAACGTATTATCCTGCTATACAAGGTATTCCAGAAAACTTAAAACTATACTAAGAATTTTGGGACACCCTGTCTTGTAACCTTTTTTCCCATTATGACATGGAGTACATGTTTTTAAAAGTTTGTTAGACACCTGTAAGTTCAGGTTCTCAGTATATTCTATCAAGACTATCACAAAAGCCCCCAAATAGTCCTCCCTACCTTGGGTCTCTTCACTCTCCATTTCATCCTTCACACAGCTGCCAAACTGATATTCCTAAAGCACAGATCAAACCATTTTCATTGCCTTGTTCAAGATGTTCCTATTACAATGAACTTGGGGGAGGATATGGGCAAAAAAGCCACAGGATGGCCAAGTATGGGTGAGCTGCAATCTGCATCATTGAAGGGAACTCCCAAATCAACAAACTCACAAATTGATTTGAATATTGAATGAAAATCCCCAGTACCTAGTATATAGAGCCTGGTACACAGTAGGCATTTAATAAATGCTTACTGAATGAATAAATTACAATTTCTAAATTACATCTATTTAAAACAATTTCATTATGCTCCTGTTTATAGACAAATAGGGCAAGAAGTCTTTTAGAGTATTATTAATTTTCAAATATTTTCTCAAAGAAATAAAAATATTTTTAAAGTCTGTATTTTTTATTTCTTAACATAACAAATAAACTATTTATGCCACATTTATGCCACAAAAGGTATCATTAAAATATTAAAACAAGGATATGAAGGAAAGTTACATTTGCCAGTTTCATACAATCTTACTTAATACCACCATTATAAATTTTAAATTAGGGACAGCAAGGTGGCATAAGTAGATAGAGCACAGGCTCTGGATGAAGAAGGACCTGAGTTCAAATCTGACCTCAGACACATAACACTTACTAGCTGTGTGACTCTGGGCAAGCCACTTAACCCCAATTGCCTCACCCAAAAAAAAAAGTATCAAAAAATAAAAATAAAATAAAATAAATTTTAAATTAAGGATAAGATCTGAGTTTAGCAAATTTTTTTTTTTATTTCATCAATTTATAAAGGCTTCATCTCTGGTATGGATTGGAACCATTTTTTAACTTGTTTTTGATAAAGCATTTTTCCTCTAACCATGCCAGGGTCATTGATTTACATAAATTCTAGCAAAGAACTATGGAAATTTTAAAATACATAATTAAAATATCACAGATCACTTAACCTATTCTGTCAAAACAGGGAACATTTAACTCTTGCTTCACTTCCTCTAAAAGAAATTCTATTTACTTTATTTTTCCCAACAGGAAAAAAAAAAATCAGTACAGTAAACTTTCAAGTTACTTCCCTAATCAAACTTTAAAATGATTTTGGTTAACCACAAATTGACTCAAGTATTTAAGCATTTATCTGAATGTATTTTACTGGAACACTTCTGAAAATATATAATAATGCCATATAGTAATTATGTAACTGTTCTATAGAATTATAAATTATCCCACTGATTAGTCTTTACAGTCATTTCACCGATAAATAGGGCAGCTTTTCCCCCTATAAATTATATCCAAAACTAACTTGATGCATTTCTAGTTTAAAGTAGCTATTCTGTAAATAGCTCTTTTATTTAGGATTAAAACATAACCATAAAAAGATTTTGTTAATTACATTTTACTAAACTGCATCACATAAATCCATAAAGTTACAACCTGCCAACATTACTTTCAAACATCCTGAAATGATTAGCAAAAAATATACTTTTCAATAGACTCTGAAAATTCAGAAGCATATTAGATTAACTGTGGTTTTAAACATTTTTAACCTTTTTTACTATTCACTTGGATGACCAAACCATTTAGAATACCCCAAACATAAAATAAACTTACTTTTCTTTCCAACCCTCTCAGACATGAATTGTCATTAAATTGTTAAATAAAACTTAAACCAAGTTTATTACATACATTTTCAAAACCAAGCACTATGTATTTTGTAATTCCACACAATTTTCCCCCCAAGAAGATTCATTATTAACCCACACAACATTGGTATGCAAAGGTAAGGCAATAAATGCTATACATATATATATATATATACACACACACATATTATATACATATTATATATTTATATCATATATAAATTGTTATATTATATATTATGTTATTATTACATCATATTATTATATATTATATTGTATATATTATATATATTTTATTATATTATTATATATTATATATAAATAAATGAGGTAATTAGACATAAACAACATTATGCTACATTAATAAATTAGGGTGCAAAAGGTGAGAGGAGTTTAACTGATGCTCTTAAAATTCTTGCTCAGTGCCTCGAACTTACTGTCCTCATGTTCACCTTGGTCGTTTTTCTTATACCTTCCCTTGCTACCCTCACCTCACCCCATACCACACCAATTTCCATCTTTTTCTAATAACTATAATCAAATCACCATCTTCATGACTTCCTATACCACAACGCCCTTCCTTTTCCACCACTCTCCCATATGTATTGTTTCCTTCCCTTAGAATGTAAGCTCTTTGATGGCAAGGACTGTCTGTCTAGATTTATATTTGTATCTCTAGTACTTGACTCTTTAAGGGGTCACAGGATCATAGATTTAGAACTAAACGGGACCGTGGAGGCCATGTAGTGTAACACTCTCATTTTAGTGATGAGGGAACTGAGGTATAGCAAAGTTAATCACTTGCTTAGGGTCACCCAGTTACTAAGTATCTGAGGCAGTATTTGAACTTAGGTCTTTCTGAATCCAAGTCCAGAGCCCCAGCCACTATATCATGCTTTCCTTCATTCATTTATTTATTCAGTAGTTTCTTTTTCACCAAATACTTCCTTCCCCAGCAAGCTTCATAATATAGATACTTTAGAATTTTTTTTTAAAGTCTGGGCCTGTGATTACATGAGAGTAGGGAACTTTCTCTACCACTGCCTAGGTTAGGGCCCTGAGAAAGGGCCACTAGGTGGCACAGTAGAGGGAGCACTGGGCTTGGAATCAGGAAGACTTAAACTCAAATACTGCCTCAGACACGAACTAGCTGTGTAACCCTTGACAAGTCACTTAAAAGCTACTTGCCTCAATCTTTAAAAAATGAGGATAATACCAGCACCCACTTCCCAGGGCTCTTGGGAGGATCAAATGAGTTATTTGTAAAGTGCCTTATAAATATAAATGCCAGCTGTTTAGTGACTTGCCCATCATCACAGAGCCAGCATTTGAACCCAAGTTTTCTTGACTTCAAAGACAACTCTTTATTCATTATGCCATGTTCTCTCTCTGTAGAAAGCAGATTAGGAAATTAATTTCAAAATAAAATACAGCATTGAAAAATCACTTACTGTCTTATTCCGTAACCGAATTATGTCTGAAACAGAGCCAGCTCCACAGTATTCCATAACAATCCAAAGGTCAGTGTTCTTAAAGTAACTGCCATAGTACTTTACAACATAGGGGCTGAAGAGAAACAAAAAACGATTAAAACTTTATAAATTCCAGAAGTAGAGATTTCCCCCAATAAATGGTATTTTAAACACATCATGATGTTACAAGTGAATATCATTATCTGAATTACATCAATTCTGCACAGTTAGGCTTTAATCCATGAATGGAATTAAATAAGATCATAAACTATAGGAACAAATTTCCAGTTGTTTACGTCATTCCCAAGATAATATAGACTTAATTTATATAAATTCTATATTCTACTAATCAAATACACATTATGACAATAGTGTTCCAGATAATATTTAACATAATTTAACATAAAGCACCTAAAGACACATTTTATAACCACTACCTCTGGAGTATAAGCCTTCTACAGACATATGGTTTCAATGAAATATTAACATTCAAATAAAAAAAGATGCTATTTCAGGATTGCTACCAATAAAAAAAAAATACTCTCTCCTCGTTTGTCCTTTGAAAATTCTGGGTTTTAATGCATTTTTGGAAATTACACAGTACTTTCAAGTATTTTCAATAATCCTGAACTGGGAAAAAATCCATCCCTAACACCACCATTCTCCTAGTGGTGCCACACGAATGAGATTCGTGGAATAGAACAATTTCCAAAGAATTAAAGTCACAAACAATTCACAGGGCAAGAGAAAGGCACATGGTATGCAAAAGTAGCCTGCAACAATTACCAAAAAGATCTTCAATGATGAAAGGAACAAACAGTATGTGCTACTGAGAAAAGAGGGGTAAGATGCATCAAGGATGAGACTCAGCAAGAGATGGACAATGCCCCAGAATCCTAGAGAGAGGGGAAAAACAAGAGGACTGAAAATTCAAGTGAATGTGTATATATGCTTTTTGAAATTTTTATAGGAGAACATTAACACCAGTAATACAGGATAAGAAGGTATAGAATGATTGTGATCTGCATCACTGAACACAGATTGTCATCAAGTCCAAAAAAGATCTATATGTTCCCAAACAAAAGCACAAACCCATCCAAGATGTTTTTGAAGTTAGTATATTATATAGTCAAAAGTCAACATAATTAGCACTGATTAAGAACCTACTATGAACAAAGCAATGTACTAAGTGCTTAAGATACAAAGACACTACAAAAAAAAAGTCCTTGCTCTAAAGGAGCTCACAAGTCCAGTAAGAGAAAACACAACATATAAACAACTATGTGCAAATAAGACACATACAGGATAAACTGGGTTTTGTCTCAGAGTCAGGATTAAGAACCCAGAAAGACTTATTGAAAAAAATAAGACTTTACATAAGACTTGAAGGAAGCCAAAGAAGCTAGAAGACAAAGATGAGAAGGGAGAGAATTCCAAGAATGGGGGGCAGCCAGTGACAATGCCTGGAGTCAGAAGATGGAATTTCTTGTGCAAGAATAGTTAAGGAAGCCAGGGTCACTGAATCAAAAGAGTACATGGAAGAGAATAAGGTGTAAGAAGACTGGAAAGGTAGGAAGGAACCAGGTACTATGAGTTTGGGGTGGGGGGTGGGAGTGTAAAAGCTATGTATTACTCCATGGAAAACAGGGATTCACTGGAATATCAAAAAGGTATCCTGACAACAGCCTTAAGTTAAGTCTCTTTTCAGGGACTAGAAGACATTTTAGTGCTTTATCTGCGTGTCTGGGCTCTTGTGAGTCTACTATGATTTCTGGTTTTTGTGCAGTTGAATAAAAGTTGCCCCATGCCTGATATGTTTTTAGCACTTTTAAAGAGCTCAAGACCCTCTTACATACTTCTTCTTTTGAGGGGGTGGGGGGACACGCAAGGCAATCAGGGTTAAGTGACTTGCCCAGGGTCACACAGCTAGTAAGTGTCAAGTGTCTGAGGCTGGATTTGAACTCAGGTCCTCCTGACTCCAGGGTCAGTGCCCTATCTACTGTGCCACTTAGCTGCCCCACTTACTTACTTTTTAAAGGAAAGCTACACTTGAGCTATGACAAAAGTATATTAAAAGTTTTTCCTAGAGCAACTCCTAGTGCAGACATCAGGTCAAAGAGAAAAACTGACCTTCTTGCAATAAGCCCCTAGAACTATATCTGGTTCAAGTGAGCCGAGCTCTGAGCCATGGTAAACATATAAATTGTATATCCCTAAAACAATTACCATAAGATAAGGTAGAAGATGTTGAGTGACATATCCAGCAAATGATATAGAGTAGTTCTGGGGGAAAAAATGATCATAACAAAGCAGCCTAGGAAGATTGCATGGAGCAGGTAGGACTACAACTGAACCTTGAAGGGCTTGATTTCCAAATGTGGCGAGGTAGAAGGCATTTCAGACAAGGAAAAACATCAAAAGTGCCAAGATACAATATACAAAATATGTTTGGGAGACAAGTAAACTTGAAATAGGTGTGGTGGGAGATGACGTAGGAGAAACACTTAAGTCTATAGAAAGCCTTAAATGAAAGTCTTAGGAATATAGATTTATTCTCTAACAAACAGTCACTGCAGGATTTTTGAGGAAAGAGTAGACATGTACAAAATGCTAATTCCAAAAGAATAATTTCCATCTGTTGCTCTATGCCTTTTCACCCCCCTTGCCTGGAAGGCTTTCCTATCTCCTGACTTCCCTGGTTTCCTTCAAGACTCAGCTCAAATCTCACCCTCTGCAGGAAGCCTTTCAAGATTTCCCTTCTTCACACACACTTACTGTTAGTGTCTTCCCTCTGAAATTCCCTTTCATCCACTCTTTATACATCTTGTATGAATATATTCGTTTGCATGTTGTCTCCCCAACTGGACTGTGAACTCCTTGAGGACAGGGACCATGTTTTTGTCTTACTTTGTATCTCCAGCACTTATTATTGTGCCTGACACATAGTAAGGGTTTAATAAATACTTGCTCACTGACCGACTGACTAGCATCAATGTATAATACAGACTGGAGTATGGAGAGACAAAATGGAGGGAAAATAGAAAACTTTCATAATCTATAAGAAACAATGAACATAAGAAATTCAGAGAAATCTGGGAATACTTTTATGACCTGATACAGATCAAAAAATGTTAACTACAATATACACAAAAATGACCTCAATAATGCAAATAAAAAGGTAGTAAAGATGCATGGGACTCACTTATCTTAGAGCTAGGCAGACATGTCCCCACAGAGTTCTAGGGGTATCCCTGAGGCATTAGGGTTCCTTTCTCTTCTCAAACATTATTGGCTCAAGTCCCCAGCACTTGTGTTCTTCCTCCTGTTAGGTGTCAGTGACTAGTAGCCCCATTTCATTTTACTAAATGAAATCAATTAGCTTTACAAAAGGATATTTACTTTGAAGACATAACAAGAACAGAAGTACAAACATCTCCCCCTAATGCCCTGGGGTTATACTCTCCCCTATATTACCTTGATCTCCGGGTAGAGTGGGCTCAGACATGATGGAATTTCTACACAGCAGTTAGTTCCACCAAGTTCATGACATCACTGCTGAAAGAATACTCATCTCAAGTACTGAATATTGCCAGTTGCTAATCAGGGTATCAATGCTAACTGCAAAACTTGGCATAGATTCTATTCCAAGACCCCGTGAGACTTTTGGGCTTTCTGGACTCAGATGGTTCACTATCTTGACATTTCAAAATTCACAAGACTGTAGCCTACAGTCCTTTCACTCAAAACAAAGAATAAATGCCAAGGTAGGCAAAAGGCTACATGTCAACCTCAAAGGGAGATGACCCAAATCCTCCCTCCTCTTATATTGTCTCTCACTGGATGCCATCAGCAAAGGAATCTAGAAAACAGACATCTATCAAAGAGAGAGGGGGAAAAGGCTGATTGAGGCCTTTTGAAGGTGCCCTCAAGTGCTGGTTCTACAACTGCAGTCAAACATAAGAGGCTGCTATTCAATACATGGTTAGCAGACCAGAAACAGTTACAGAGTGTCTCTGCATGCTCCAAGGTCTCTTCAAGGCACTTCCATTACATAACATCCCAACTCTCCTATAAGCAGGCTTCTCAGCCTCTTCTATGCAGGGAACTGCATTAACCAGGCAGGCTAATGCACTCTGCCCAGGCTAATTCTCCATTACAAAAACAAAACCAAATAACATCAAAACTCAGATTAAATGCAATGCTCACTGCTGGTTCCAAAGTAATAATGTCTGAAACACATTTCTCCTCCTCTCAGTTGTTTCACTCTTCATTTTCGAAGAGGACAAATGACATTATGGGTAATGTTTTGATTTGAACTAGATTTAAGTTAGGCAGAGTTACAAAATGTCTTCAGATTCACTTTCTCTTCCAGAGTCACTGAAATCCAGGGGCAAGGCAAAAGTCAGAAGAATAACTAGTGATGACCCAGGATGCACCTTGGTTTTTTCAGTGTCTGACCAAGCTCTAAGTGTTCCACAGCATCTACTTCAGCCATCTTCAAGGCCATTGGAACAAACTGTTCTCATCTACCCATTCCACTGGGGAAAATCTTCACATGCTTGGGAAAGACATCCCCCCCCCAACAGTTTTGAGACCTGTTAGTTAGCTTCAATCTGGTTTAGCCTGTCTACTGAGATGGTTCACCAGGGGGTGAAACTGCTGAGCATGCTACAGCTTCTTGAAATCACAGGTGAGAGGTGATTGAAGGTGGATACCAAAGGTGGATAAGTCACCCTGAAAAAGACTCAGCAGGTCCCACAACAGAGGTACTAGTTCTCTTTAAGCACCCATACACTCTCCTCTCAGCAGAGCTGATAGACTACACATGAAGAATATTGTATAAATTGTCAAATTCAGTCAACTGTTATTTGTTTTGCTTAACTGGTTTTCTTTGTTATGATGCAAAATTATATGGGAGTATAGCTATTAGAAGTGACAGTAGTATAAAAGGTAAAAAAATTTTCAATAAAACTTTATTAAGGGAAAAATAATTCAGGGTCACCTCCACATCTTGATAACTAGTGAATGAGGGCTTCAGTGGAGGTACTTAAAAGTTTTTGAAGACCAAACTAGTTTTCAGAACAAACCCAGCAGACGTTAAAGGACTTTTTTTCTTTGGCAATTACTTCTCAATTATAGTCATTGTTTCTATCAGCATAATTAAATGGATTGAATGAAAACTTCAAAAAGAAAAAGATTACAGCAAATATCTGAGTATGACGTTTTGAATCCAAGAAGTGAGAATAAAAAGGAAAGGACAGATACAAGAGGCATTTCAAATGAAGAACACACGACACTTTGATGACTAATGGTATGTGAGAAGGAAAGCAGAATTAGAACTTTGATGTCAAAGTTCTGAGCTTGAATTTTAGAAGAATGATTTCATTGACTGACATTAAAATATGAGATGCAAAGAAATGATCTGAAGAGAGAGTGACAAGTTCACTTTCAAACATGTTTAGTATTATGTTAAAGCAAGTTGAAATGTTTATGTTGTCTATTCAATTTGAAATGTCCAGAAAGAAGCTAGAAAATATGAGATAGGTCAAGACAGGAAATACACCTTTAGCAGTCACATTAATAGAAAAAGTCATCAAAGCCATGAGAGCAGATAAGATATCCCAGGTAAAGAATAGAGAGAAAAAAAGCAGGAGGCAAGAATAAGCCTTGAAATACATCCATGTTACACAAGGAAGGAGGAAAAACTACTCATACCCCAACAAAGTGCTATGTGCAGTTTTAAACATGAATGCCAATGTCCTCTGTAAATGAAGCCATCTCTCTCTTCCTCCCAACCACTACAGAAAATTATTTTCCCCCAATTGTTGTCACATAGCATACATCCCTCAAATATTCTCCTACCAAACATATTCTACATCTTTCACGACACAACTCTCTTCTGGTTCTCCTGCTTCCTGTCTGATTGATTCTCATCATCTCTTTGGCTGCTTCAACATCCATTCCTACTCCTTAACCACAGATATCCCCCAAGTCTCTGTCCTAGGCTCTCTTCTCTTCTTTCTCTATTATCTTCTTGAGCTCACCAGCTCCCATGAGTTCAATTATCATGTCTATGAAGAAGAATCTCATGTCAATATATCCAGCCTTCACCTCTCTCCTGATTGTTTTCAGTCTAGCACTTAAAATCTTTCAGTCCAGATCCAGTCTTCCTTTTAAGACTTCATGCACTCTACAATTCAGCCTAACTGGCCTGTAAACCCGGCTTTCCATTCCCAACTTCCATGTCTTTGCAAAGGCTGTCTCCCAGGCTTCTCCTTTTTCCCACCTTTTAGAATCTCAAGCTGATGTGTCATCTCCTAAAGGAAGCCTCTTCCTAATCTCCTGTTAGGATCTTCCTCCTATGCAAAAAAGTATCACAGCATCACAGATCCAAAGACAGAAGGGACTTCAGAAGCCATCTACCCCAACACCCCTCATTTTACAGATAAACCGTGGTCAGTTTCTTTCTTCTTCATGGAAGAAACTATGATCAAATGAAATAATATTTGTAAGGAGCTCAGCAAAGTGCCTGGCACATAGCAAGGCACTTAATTAACACTTACTTCCTTTTTATATATAACTTGCCCAAAGTCATATAGGTAGTAAGCATTAGAGACAGGACTTGAACTCAGGTCCTCTGACTCTAGAACCAGGGCTCTTTCCACTCTACCATGTTGTCTTTCCTCTAAGTCCCTATCTGTTTCTATAATGTAACCTCCCTTCCCTGGCTAAATGGAAGCTTCTTAAAGGCAAGGACTGCTCTCATTTTGCCTTGGCACCCCCAGTGCCTTGCACATCTTACTGCATACATTTGGAACTTAATAAATGCTTGTTGGATTGAACTCGGTACCTTTCTAATGCACTCAATATTTTTTTAATCAAGATTCTTGTGGTAATGAACTAGGAAAACAGGCCAACTTCTGTGAGCCTTAATGTCCTCATCTACAAAATGAAATGACTGAACAGGATGACCTCTAAGGTCTCTTCCAGGTCTAAAAATCATCCTTATACAGTATAGAAGGATCAGGACCAGCACAACCAAGGGGACAATATTCAATTATGTCAAACACTCCAAGGATCTCTGATTACATGTAAGAACCTCCACTACCTACTCAGATCACAAACCATCTAGAGAGTAACCTCAGTGAGTTATAGAGAGCTGCCTGAGGTTTAAACGACTTGTCAAAACTCACACAGCTAGTCTGTGCCCAAGGTAGGACTTAAATCCAGATCTTCCTGACTCCAAGGACAGCCTTCTACCCACCACAACATACTGTGTCACTATATTGAATTATAACATATCTGTGCAATATTTTCTTTTTAATTTTCAAACTGTTCTCACAAGAAAGATCACATAGATCTCCTTCATCTTACAGAGGAAGAAACCTGAGACCTAGAAGGTAAGTGACTTGCTTAAAGTCATAGTTAGTAAGTAGTAGAGGTCCTCTGACTCAAAATCAAGTGGGCTTTCTATGGTCTTATGTTATCCTCAGAATAATCCCATTAAGTAGGAAGAGCAGGTATTTTTAACTCCATCTGATGGATGAGGGAACTGAGACCCAGGGAAATCATCTGGCTGGTTGGCAGAGGCCTGACTCAAACTCTGGCCTTGAGTTTTTCCTCTAAATATATGTTCTTAATGAAATATATCTCCTCATTCCCCTCAGGATGCACACCAGTCATCCTTTCTGGTCTGGCTTCCTCACCCAAAAGTCATTGATTCATTGAACAAATACTTATTTAGCATCACAAATGCAATAGGAATAAACGGAAAACTTTTTAAGGGAGATGGTACTTGAAATGAGTCTTAAAGGAACATTAGGATATCGATAGAAAAAGAAGTATTTCAAGCAAAAGGGTGTCACAGAGGATTTTTGATAAAAGAAAGGACACGATAAAACTGATGTTATAGGTAGACCAATTGGGCAATGCTGTGCAAGTGGATCAAAGCAGTGGAGACGTTTCTTGTTTCTTCAAATCAGAAAGTCAAATATCTTTTAAAATTCTGTTATCCTCTTATCTACTTTCCACTCTTTCTTCATTAAAAAAAAAAAAAGATAAATTCTAACAAGTGGTAGTCCTGGATTATTTATACCATCTCAAGCATCTGCACAAAAGCACTACTCATCGATTGCCCACAGTGCCTAAGAATTTTGACTGCACAAAGCCATTCCATGGGCACACAACCCAAAGTTGATCAGAGCAGTGGCCTTCATTTCTATTGCATATTTTGTTCTGAAGGCAGTGATGGCAACTTTGAGAATTCCCACAGCACAGAGGGGTAGGTAAAGAAAGAAAGACACTAGCAGATAGTAGGAAGCAAATGGTGGGAGAGTCCTAATGTACTGTCAACTACAATGAGAATGTTCTTAGTTAATAAGGCACAGCAAGCACATGGACAAGAGTGGCAACTGGAAAAGTTTTCCTTGTGAAAACAGCAATTACAACAGGCATCCTGGAGATTCAATCAGGGTAAAACTTGTTAGCCATTCATTTTTTCTTTCTCTCTCCCAATATATCTCTTTCTGCTGATTTATCCTATCTTTTGCCATCTACTCCCCTTCCTTTCCTTCCATCCTCCTTTTCCCTTCTAATTCTTCTCACCTGTAGAACACCCTTAGTCCAAAGGACACACAATCTATCTCTACCTCCCATATATAAATATATATATTCTACCTCTCAACTCAGGACTACTATCATTGCTTCTCATTCTTTAGTCCCCATGCACTTGACAGTTAGTTCCCTAAAACCTCTTTTCTTTAACTCTATGCTCACTGCCCGCAAATCAAAATGGGAACAACATAAAAACTAAAAATATAGTGAAATAGGAAAAGGTACAAATGAATGGGAAAAAGTCTCTGAGCTCTCCTCATTCCTGTGTAACACACAAACATTCACACTACCGAATTCCATAATTAGAAAGTGCAGGTAGAAAATATGTTAGCTTAATATTTACATATTTTATATGTAAGGCTATTTCTGACCACATACATGGCAAAAGGTATTTTCCATGTTAAACAAATTTACCATTCTAGAAAAAAAAGCAGACATTATTAAAGCAATATCTGTGTGAAATTAGTTGTTCACAATCTGAGAGCACTAAAAAGAACAGATATTTTCCATTTCTTAATTTTACCAATAATTTTTTCTAAGTTTTATTTATATAAAAACTTAATAATAAGATGAATGTTCACAGAGTATAGTTGAAACCAAGCAGAGCAGCTGATGAAAAATCAAGTTAACTGGAAAATCTTGACCTTCTATAAAGTGAGACTTTGGGAGAAGTTTATTGCTCAGTCCTCTAATCAGAGGGAAGAGGCAACTGAGAGTGCTGAGGAGGTGATTAGTACCAAATATTAATCAATCTCCATGATGATGAACTTATCCTGGGAGAAGGCTTAATGTTCCTGGAGTCGAAATCAAGCAGAACAGCTGATGGGAAATGAAGTTATATCTTTCTATATATATCCTTCATAGCACCTTGGACAGAACAAGCATTCGATATATATCCATTGATTGATTGAATAAAGGATTGTTATTCCTTTATTTTCTACTTTAAGCTGGTGCAGTACAATGTAGTGGCTGTGGCACAGAGCCAGCAAAGACATGGGGCCTAACACTCTACAGTTGTATTGACCATAATTAAGTATCTTAACCTCTCTCAGCTCTAGTTTCCTCATCTAATAGCAACCTCATATAAATCAAATAAGATAATAAATGTAAAAAATTTTGTAAAACCTTAAGGTATCATTAAGACCTCAGTTATTAATGTTATTAATACTTAATTCTCATCATATCACCAAATTAATTACTACTGGGAGAACACAAAGGGAAGTGAATAGTATTCCAACTTTGACTGCAAATAAAATGTCACTGCATTTCTAAATTTTCTTTTTTTATTGAAAATTAAACATCAGCAAATGTGAATATTTCAATGTTCAATTTCAATATAAAGAAGAGAAAAAGAGGACGTATAAAACTGTAAATTTCTATTTCATACAGTTTGATGTGTATTTTTTTAAGTATAAACAAGTATTTTAAAACAAAATAATTCTGGGATAAAATGAAGCATGCCTTAGAGAACACAACTTTTAGAATTTCTCATATGTGTTCATCCAAAGACAAGCACGAGTTAGATAAAACCAAGAATCAAGGTTCTTCTTTGGTACCTTAAGAGTATTCAGTTGCTTTGCTAATGCTTAGAACATATGGGCCTAATATAAAAGGCTAAAAATAAACAGATTTTTACTATCTCAGCAGAACAGAAGCACATTCCAGAACAAAAGACTTTCCTTTTGAGAACAGTCTGCCCACAGTCTCTTGAGATTAAATCTCTGAAACTGTCAGCAAAAGCCGATCATCTGATTTCAGCTGCTGTGGTAGGCACTGCCTTAGAGATGACTACAATAACCCAAACCACAAAACAACTTTGCAAATTAAAGTGAAAATTTTAAATTGTATCTAGAAATATTAAGTCTTCACGTTACAGGTGAGAGGAAATCCTCATCATCATGATTTAAAAAAAAAAAAAAAGCAACTACAGCTTTTAAGTGGTCAGCCAGAGGATCATAAGCAGTAATCATTACAGAGATCAGACATGTAGAACTGATCTTGCATAACAAAATCTTACTATCGAATAGTTGTATGAATTGTTATGTAACTCGTATAGTAGTGTATAACTAATCAACTTTCTGTCTTATTTTTCCAAATAGATCTTAAATTCCTTGAGTGCACATGATCTCATATTTCTTTCTGCCACTTCCCTCTCTTACACATAGTAGGTAATCAATAAATATTTGTTAATTTGAAGGGGGAGGAAAGGGAAGGGGAAGAGGAATTTATACCCATTGAACAATGTGATAATGAAACTTAAGATTCTACAGCAAGCTTCTAAAACTTAATTCATTCTTTAATTTCCTAGAAAAAACCCATGAGTGACAGTGGCCTAGAAAGCAAACAAACCAAGTTCTAATGTTTCCAGGAGATAGGCAAGTAGATAGAAGACTAACTGATTCAGCAAACATTTATAAAGCACCTATTATGTTCAAAGAACAGTACTGGATTCTGCAGATATGAAAATCAAAATAGTCCTGCAGGGAGTGAGTGTGACATATACAAAGACATGCATAACACAAAGTAAAGAGTAATGAGATCAAAGGAGAGATCCAAAGTTTTCTAGAAGTAAGAGAACTATTAGAGCTGACGGGAGGGATCAAACAAGGATTTATAAGGAAGCAAAACCTAAACTGAGATAAGTCTATAGAGTGCTTTATGAATTTGGCTGCCAAAACCAAAAAAAGTTTCTTCAGGGTGAGACTTTCCACAGAAAATTTAGTGAGTTCTTTCTTCAACAAAATGTGAAAGAGCAATGTATTTTTAGTCAAAGAAGTCAGGCTTGAATTCTGGTTCTGACACTTCTTACCTATGTGACCTGAGGCAAATCACTGAACTCATTTTCTTCACCTTTACGTAATATAAGGGGGTTGGACCCAGTGACCTGTAAGCTCTAAATATATAATCCTATAATTCATGAGAAAATAAAACTCTACATCAAAACTAAACTTTTGGAGTCTACATACAAAAGCAAGACACATGAAGAAAAGACTGTTCCAGTATACTATACAGTTAATGATTTCATTTCAAAGAGCAATTACAGCATATCATGCCTAACTCTCATGCCCACAGCCCAAGTGAATGGTAGGGTACAACAACAGGGGCTTTTTTACCTATAATAGTAGCCTCAGAACCTACTTACCCTCCATCTCAATCCCACATCTGCATCTACATATTGCTGTCAACATCCTTCTCCCTGTTTCTCCCCTCCTCATTACCCTTAAACAGCAAAAATGTACATTGTGTTTTTTATTTATTGAAGTTATTTTCTTTATTCTTAAGTTAAAAATTAGGTAAATGAAACATTTTTTCTCTCTTAAAATAATAAACTTTAAAACAAAATTTAAATTATATTTTACATTATTTGTGATTTGACTTTTTTCTATAAGTTTCACATCTCTATCGTATGTCAAACTGCTTCTAGATATTTCAAGCCAACTATATTTTTAACTAGAACTGTCATTCATTAAAGTTGACATATGAAGAAAATATAAAACTTCTCCATTCCAAAGAAATGAACCTACTGTTAAGCATTTTCCTTAAGCATAATCTATAGGTTAATTTAGCTAAAACAAATGTATCTTACTTTATATCACAAATATTCCTGAAGAGTTGCATGCAAATTCAATTATTTGAACTCAAATCACAATTGAAATGTACTAAAAAAAAAAAAAAAAACTCTCCTATGCATTACTAGTTAAAGAAAGCCTTTTTAATACCAACCACCATGTATATAAAAAGTTCAGTTTCTCAAAAGTCATTCTCCAACATACTAGTGATCAAAGGATATGAATGGTTCTCAAAATGAATTGCAAACTATTAGCAACCATATGAAATATTTCAAATCACTAATAATAAGAGAAATGCAAATCAAAATAACTCTGAAGTTTCACCTCACACCTAACAAATTGGCAAAGATGCCAAAAGATGGAAACAGTCAATGTTGAAGGGTAGTGTAAAGACAGAAACAGTGATCCATTGCTGCAGTTATAAATTAGCAAAAACCATTCTGGAATGCAATTTGGAATTATGCAAATAATTTGACTAAAATATTTATATACCTTTTGAACCAGAGTTTCTACTGCTAGGCATATACATCAAAATATTTTTAAGTAGCACTGTTTGTGGTAGCAAAGAACAGAAAACTGTCCACTGAGGAATGGATAGACAAATTGTGGTACATGAATGTAATGGAATGTTATTACTGAGCAAAGAGAAACAAGCACAATGAATACAGAGAAGCATGGAAAGACTTGCATGAACTACTAGCAGAATGAAGTAAGAACAGCCAGGAAAGCAATATACACAGTGGTTACAACAATAGAAATGGAAAGAAAAATACCCACCAAAAATTCTAAACTAAATGTTGCTAAGTTAAAGAAAGCAAGCTTGGGCCCAAAGAAAGATATAAGAAGATACTGTGTCCCTTGCTCTTTTGTTGCACTCCAACTGGCATAGAATCCAAAGCCACTTCCATGGAACAATAAGGTATGAGAAGACAACTCTGAAAAGGACTTTCTGACTTGACAAGAGAGATATTTTACAAAGTTTACCCTTCATCTTTTCTGTGCTTACTGACCTTTGTATTCCAACCTTCTCAGTTCACACAATGAACTTGGACTATTAGCATTACTTCTCTGTCACATGACTTTTTTATTTTCAGGCATACCTCAGAGATATTGTGGTTTCACTTCCAGACTACCATAATAAAGCAAGTCACAGGAATTTTTTGGTTGCTCAGCACATACAAAAATTATGTTTACACTCTAATCTATTAAGTATACAACAGTACTATGTTTTTAAAAAAAATGTATATACATTAATTTAAAGACTTTATTGCTTAAAAAAAAAAAGGCTAACCATCATTTGGGCCTTCAACAAGTCATAATCTTTTTGCTAATGGAGGGTCTTGTCTCAATGTTAATGGCTGACTAATAAGGTGGTGGTTGCTGAAGGTTGTAGTGGCTGTGGAAATTTCTTAAAATAAGATAACAATGAAGACTGCCCCATCAATTGACTCTTCATTTAGATACTTAGAGGCCATTGTAGAGTTATTAAATGGCCTAATTTCAATATTGTTGTCTCAAAGAATAGGGATAACACAATGCTTGCATAGGGCAAACACTGTATTAATGTTAACTGTTTTTATTATTTCTTTAATTAGATGTAATTGCTTCATACTTGATAACTTTATAATACCAATGGTGATGAAATGAATGATTTTCGGTATAAGGTAATTTGGAGACTCATTCAACTGAAGTGAGAGTGCTTGAGTGGTAATGGGTTTTGTTTCAAGTTTCCAATACATGATATTGTTTATGGTATTGTTATGTTTCTAAATTTTCTTATATTGTGTAATTTAGTAAACTATCAGCTATTTTGTTAGAGAAGCAGCTTCTCTTATAATCTAGATGTTAGATTAAGAACTGTACAGTTAAAAGAAGGAAAAAATGGGTTAGAAAGCTGTTAAGTCATTTTATCAACCCTGCTAATCACATACTGTAATATTCTGAAGTACAGTCATTAAGAACTTAAACTTCAAGTTTTGCCTATATTTAAGAGGAGATTTCACCTAAAATTATTTGGCTATCACTTCTGAAAATTATGAGATTAGTAACTAAGTTATTTGGAGTTACTGTCATAATGTTAAACCCTATCAAGTATTTACATAGGTACTTTCAAAAGGGAAATTGATAATTGATTAATGTGTGGGAAAAGGTACAAAGAAAAGACTTTGTAAAGTCTTCTTTGTAAATTTACAAGGACCAGAACCATCTAGTCATAAATTTTTATCAATCCTGGACAAGACCTTGCTATGTTGTAGACTTCCAAATGAGTATATGGGATACAAATGTTTGCAAAAACTGGTGTAATTTTCAAACCTGTTTATGATGAAGAGTTTCATCTAAGGAAATAGATGTAGATATAGACATAGACATATAGATATATAGATGTGCTAATATGGAGGTTTCTAGCAATTGGCCAATGCTGTTTTTCTATGTGTTTAAGTGAACTATCCACATACATCTTCATTATCTATGTGGGATTCCAGAATATAATTATTTTCTTGATTTCTAGTGACGTACTTTATACCAGGATGAATTTATACTCGAGGAAAAGACAAAAGGAAGGAAAAGATATTAAATTTTTAAAGGCCTGGTAAACTTTGTTATTGTGATAAGGTTAATTTAATTGCGGGTGTGTGTGTGGGTTTATGTATATGTGTGTATGTATATAGGCATTGCTTCATTTAGAAAAACTGAGGGGAGTGGTAATTAGAAATTTGTTCATAGTACTTTGGGTATTTATTTATGATACTTAGAGACATTTTATACCAACTTAGTTTTGATAAATTCCAATTTTAAACATTTATTTTTGCTTTAAGACTGAATAAGAGATATCTGTAAGCTTAGAGATTTCCAACTAATTTGCTTCATTAAATTGTAATGACTCTCTTTTAATATCCAGATAAATTTTAAGAAAGAAAAATACTTTCACCAAGTGACTTGCTTGAGTTGTCCCCCAAACCCCTCCAAATACCTGTAAAAAATGGCTCTAAACAAATTCGAGAGCAGCAGAACCCACAAAAAGACAGTGAAATAAATTTCCAGCCCAAGACAACCTAGATGGTTGATTGGAAAGGTCTACTGCACCAGGCTGGGAGAGGAACACAATTCAGCATGGGCATGGAGGCAAAGACCAGGCCTCAGTGAACTTGAAGCAGGCCTCAGAGGACTGAATCAAGGGCAGCTGTGGTGGTTTCCAGACTTCTCAACCCACAAATGCCCAAGACAACTTAGAAAGTCAGTAGGAAAAGTCTGACCACAGTGAGAGAGAAGCTCAGTCCCAGCCCCAGTCCTGGTAAAGCCCTGGGGCAGCGGCTGCTTCCACAGCTCAGCCCACAACCTGAGGGGGAACCAAGTAGCTGACCAGAGGGGGATTGCAGGGATCTCTCTGCTGATGCTGAGGCAGGATTCTCTTGTTTTGTCCATGCTTAGACCTGGGTCATATTCTGGGTGGCAATCCTGGGGCAAGGAGTGCTGGTGTGGTGGAATTTGTAGTGGAGATGGAGAGGGAACCGTCCTCACAGTTCCAAGGCAGAGAAGAGCCCTTGGGGTCACTCATAGACCAGAGCCCAGGCCAGGAAAAGAGTAAACACCTCACCCCTTATCATACCACCTTGGAAGAACTGAAAATTTACAGGTCCCTAAAAGTATCTTTGAAAACAGCTCCACAAAACCCCCAAGTTTGGGACAGTACATTCTCCACACTGGGAGCAGACCTCTACCTTAACAAAGAGTTGAAAACTCAAGTAATTGGCTGAGATCATGAGCAAACTGTGCAAAAAAAGTCAGACCATAGACAAAGAAGATCAAAACACACAACCAGAAGAAGACAACAAAGTCAAAGCTCCTACATCCAAAGCCTCCAAGAAAAATACAAATCAGTCCCAGGCCATGGAAAAGCTCAAAAGGGATTTTGAGAAGAAAGTAAGAGAAGTAGAAGAAAAACTGGGACAAGAAATGAGAGTGATGCAAGAAAATCATGAAAAACAAGTCAACGGCTTGCTAATGGAGACCCAAAAAAATACTGAAGAAGAAAACACCTTAAAAAATAGCCTAACCCAAATGGCAAAAGAGGTCCAAAAAGCCAATGTGGAGAAGAATGCCTTAAAAAGCAGAATTGGCCAAATGGAAAAGGAAGTCCAAAAGCTCACTGAAGAAAATAACTTCCTTAAAAATTAGAATGGAGAAATTGGAAGCTAGTGACTTTATGAGAAATCAAGACACTGTAAAACAAATCCAAAAGAATGAAAAAATAGAAGACAATGTGAAACATCTCACTGGAAAAACAACTAACCTGGAAAATAGATTGGACTATCTGAAAGCCATGATCAAAAAAAGAGCCTAGACATCATCTTTCAAGAAATTATCAAGGAAAACTGCCCTGATATTCTAGAACCAGGCAAAACAGACATTGAAAGAATCCACTGATCACCCCTTGAAAGAGATCCCCAAAGGAAAACTCCTAGGAATATTGTAGCCAAATTCCAGAGTTCCCAGGTCAAGGAGAAAATACTGCAAGCAGCCAGAAAGAAACAATTCAAGTATTGTGGAAACACAATCAGTATAACACAAGATTTAGCAGCTTGTACATTAAGGGACTGGATGACTTGGGATATAATATTCCAGAGGGCAAAGAAGATAGAATTACAGCCAAGAATGACCTGCCCAGCAAAACTGAGTATAATCCTTCAGGGGGGAAAATGAACATTCAGGGAAAAGAAGGACTTTCAAGCATTGTTGATGAAAAGACCAGAGCTGAATAGACAATTTGACTTTCAAATACAAGACTCAAGAGAAGCATGAAGAGGTAAACAGGAAAGAGAAATCATAAGGGACTTATTAAGGTTAAACTGTTTACATTTCTGCATGGAAAGACGATATTTGTAACTCATGACCTTTGTCAGTATTAGGGTAGTTGGAGGGGAAAAAAATTGTATGTATGGATAGACAGATAGATAGATAGATGGCACAGGGTGAGTTGAAGATGAAGGGGTGATATCTGGAGAATAAAATTGAAGGGTGAGAGAGGATTATACTGGGAGAAGGAGAAAAGGAGAGTAGAACGGGGTAAATTTTCTCACATAAAACAGGCAAGAAAAGGCTTTTACAGTGGAGGGGAAGTGGAGAAAGGTAAGAGGGAATGAGTGAATCTTATTCTCATCAGATTTGGCTTAGGGAGGGAATAATATACACAGTCAATTGGGTATGGAAATCTATCTTACCCTACAGGAAAATAAGGGGGAAGGGAATAAGAGAGCAGGGGAATGATAGAGGGGAGGACAGATTGGGGAAGGGGGTAATCAGGAGCAAACACTTCTAAGGAGGGACAGGGTCAAAAGAGAAAATAGAATAAATGGGGGGGGCAGGATAGGATGCAGGGATATATAGTTAGTTTTTCACAACATGACTACTATGAAAGTGTTCTGCTTGACTACACATGTATAACCCGTATTGAGTTGCTTGCCTTCTCAATGAGGGTGGGTGGAGAGGGAGAAAGGGAGAAAATTTGGAACCCAAAGTTTTAAAAACAAATGTTAAAAATTGTTTTCACATGTAACTGGAAAATAAGACATACAGGCAATGGGATATAGAAATCTATCCTACTCTACAGGAAAGCAGAAGGGAAAGGCGATAAGAGAAGGGTGGGGGAGATAGAAGAGAGGGCAGATTAGGGGAAGGAGTATTCAGAATGCACACCATCTTAGGGTGGGAGGAGTGACAAAATGGGGAGAAAATCTGGAACTCAAAATCTTGTGGAAGTGAATGTTGAAAACTAAAAATAAATAAATAAAATTTTAAAAAAAGAAAGAAAGAAAAATACTTTTAGGAAGGAATGTTTAAGTAAAAAAATTCTTTTGTGTACATGTTTAATTAAATATCTTGTGTGATTTTTAGAAGGCCTGATGAATTTTTTTTATAAACTAATATATTACAATAATTTGATGGAATTAATAATAGTTGTGTGTAGTCCTACTGTGATTAATAAGATTTTATTGTTGGAGGAGAAAGCTTTTTTGGGACCCTGAATATTGTTTTTGAGTTTCATTCTTAGGTGTGTTGTATCCTTGGACCAACTTTAAATGAGCGCTTTAAGATGACATTAGTAGTCAGCTGCAAAATGGAAATGACATCAGAGATCTAAGACTATTGAATATCTGTCCCTGGGTATAAGGTAGGGAGGTTACCTGGGGAAGGCTAAGGTTGGACTCTAATTTATTTTCCCATACAAGAAGTCTGTCCACCTGGTTCCATATGCTAAGTAACTTATAGTAGTGTAGCCCCTGAGGACCAGTTTTGCTGCTGTCATAACCATGTCCCTGCTTCTAACTCTCATAATAAATTTCTATTATGAGGGCAGAAAAACAGTGGAAGTTTGTTATCACAATACTGAATCTATTAGTTATTAGATCAATACTAAGGCATCAGAATTACGGTAGTAAGTTGCAAGTGGGGAAGATCTTGCCATTTTGATCTGAATTTGTAGTCAGTCCTTGGCCCAAGCAAGAGTTAAATTAGTGCTTCAAACTGTCATACGAATAAGATTCAGTTCCTAAAGTGTCTCGCTCTTTCAGAATAATATGAGTAAAATGAGACAAAGATAGAGAAGCTTGTGAAACAAAAATACTAATCTATTAGTATTAGTTGTGAGATTAAAGTCAGTAACTTACTTTGTTTATGTTTCAAGGAAAAGGATTTCAGTGCAGTCAGTTATGTTAGTGAAGAATATTAACTTATGAGCTGATTAGTATTACCTTAACAGGAAATCTGATTTTCTTATATTTGTTATTTAATCTGGGATTAGAACCTGTGTGTAGAGCACATCCTAAAACGCATACAAAGTACCTGAGTTACCTTAAAGATGTTCCCATTATTTAAAGGGATTCTGAGAGCGGTAGTCTATGTTTATTTCCATTTGAACATGGTTAATAATTGAACATGTTTCATGTAATTGAACATGTTTTATAATGATTCATATAAGTTGTTCTCTGTATACAGTTTGGGATTATTGTATTTACACATCCTATCCCAAGTCTTTTGATGTTTGTTCTTAAGCATCTTAAATTAAGGTCATTTGTATAATATTGAACCTGGGGATGAAAAAGCATCCACTTACCATGACTACTAGTTATATCAAGGTAAGTTGTGATTTTTCATGATGAATCTCTTACTGTTACCAATGAGAAACTACAGTCAATACTTGTTATCTAGGATATGTGATCCTTGAGAGCTGAATCCACTTGAAGCTCTCATTATTGGAACTTGTTATTTAAGACCTTATTGGACTCTAATTGATATTGTTCTGACTCTGACTCCAGGTATGATCATCAAGGAATGCTGTTAAGCTCATGATCTATGATCTATGATCTATGATCCTATGAACCCTATGAGGTTGACATCCATGAACTGCAAGGTGAAGTTCTCATGGGTAAGGTTGAGAGAGCAACTCTTGACATGGGGCTGAGGTAGGATTTTCCTGACTCAATTTCCCCAGTATAACATTTCCTCTGAAATGGAAAATATCTCACCTGGCTAACTTTAAGCCTGGCTCAATCCACCTGACTATATAACTTTTGCCTGGAATTGACATGAAATTAGGTAAGCATTATTCCCTTACTGTGTAACAATATCTCTGAGTCTTCTTTTACGGTAAATTTCTATAATCATGTTAAGTGCTTAGTATAAACACAACTAAGTAAATTATTTTTAGGTTAATGCTGAACTACTATAATGAGATTCAGGTATAAGATTTGATCTATTTGGCCTACAATTTTAGTCCTTTCTATAGTCCAAACAACTAAGTAATTAAATATTTAGCCCTGACACCTGAGTGTTACTAGTTACATATTCCAGTGTAGGTTAAGGTCTTTCAATTTCTCACAACGGTATAGGGATAATTAGGCAAATGATGCAAAGACTTATGAAACCAGGATATAATTCTGTAATTTACTGAGGTTAATATCATAACTGTTATCATAGTTCTGCATTAATGAAAAGAATAACAGCACAATTCATTATCTTAAAAGAAGAATGGCTTGTGGCATATCTTATAAATGACTTGAAGAAAGATCCACTTTTACTAGGGGTTATTCATCTGAATATGGCCAGAAATTGAAAATGTTTTATTATAAATAACTTACTTGATATGCACTGTTTTAAAACTGGATTACTCGGTGTATTTATATATCCCATCTTGGAACTTTTTCTTACAATTAAATTAATTTGGCAACTTTTAAATGAATTTATTTTGGTATTAAAGTTCTTCTTCTTATAAAAAATGTTGTTATTAATTCCTTAGCAAAATCTTATCTTCCTAATGGGAGAATGAATAATGCCAAATATAAAAATTAGGCTCTAATTTTCTGTTTGTATCTGAGTTTCTTACAAATATCAGCATGACAATTGGCTAAGCTAAAAGAGTTTGAGCTAGCTTTCACTATTTGACCTGATTATTGGCAAAGTAAAATTAAAATTGTGCTAAGACCAATTTTGTACATTTTTAGCAGAGAAAAGGATGTCTATAAGTGAACAGAACCACAAAAGCCAGTCAGCTGGAAATTGCTCAGAGACTACACCCAAACCAGAGGGTTATATCAGATGTTTCCAGAGAACCAATTGACTTTATTAGATGAGGCTTCTATGAAATGGACAATTTTATTTCTTTATTTTTACTGTTTACTTTTCCCTTTGCACCTTCTATCTATAAGATCTACTTATCAAAGGGGATTGCCCCCTTTGATCTTGTCAAAGTGCTGGCCCATCTTTCTCTTCTCCCTTCACAATGTTTCCCCTCATAAGCCCTACAGTTAGAAACCCTTGATAAAATGTTTGTCATATCAGCGATTCATTGAGGAGACTGTCTCTCCCAATAGAATTAAATGATGGAATGAAAAAAATTATTATTAATAACCAATAATTTGGGGACCTCCAGAGTTTTTCCTTTTTCTATAATCCTCATTTCAAAGTTCAGTCTCTTAAGGAACATTACTGATAACAAGATTGAATTAACTCTCCTCAATCTTGGTCAGACCCCACTCAACCTTATAAGGAATTTAATCCCATTGTGTTCTTCTGATTTGAGTGGGAATAAATTCTTTGATTAGACTGAAAATCAGAGTTGACTGCCACCCTCTGGAACACCCACCTTTCCAAGACCATAGAAGCCCTGAACCTGCTGCCATAAGGGTCTTTGGCATTTGAGAGTGCCACTGACCCCTTTTATTAAAATGCCAGCATTATTAATAAAATCACTAATTACCCAGAAATTGTCTCTCAAACTTTTTAAACATCATATCTATTAAAAATGTGAGTCAGATTAAGCAAAGACCAGGAGTTTACCGGACTGTTTCATGGGAACAAACTACTTGTCAAAACTCTACATCTATCCAACCACACAGCACAGTGTTCTCTCCATACTTTATTAAATGTTAGTTGAATAAATAAAAACTTTGGTGAGGAAGGCACCATAAATGTTTAATTTCTTTAAATCATGCTCTCTATTATCTTCCTTTAATAAAGAATACAAGTGCTAGACGATGAACTGTCGAGCGCGTTACAGAAGGATTCCCTTGATGTACAAGTTGTATCACACAGCTGATGAGTTAGCTCCCTTCCTATTCTCAAATTCAGTGGTTCTGTTTATAACTACTGACTAGGGGGATATTCACACCAATTGTTTTGATTAATAAAGTCATAAAAAAGTCATAACTGACTGGATCATGTGCTACTTCATTTCCTCTACACCCTGGGGAAAGCCTCCCCAGGTGGTCCACATTTCTATAGCCCACAACATAATGTGGTGGAAATTGCCCCCGAATGAAGTTGTGGAGGAGAAAATTAATGGCTTTTAAAGTGATGGTCCTGCATAACCCAGACTTATAAAACAAGCATTGCGCCTAAAGTGGATTTTCTTAAATAAAGTTATACCACTACTATGTTCTTTAAAACCTATAAATACAAACTGCAAAAGATAAAAACAATTAAAATGATGTTCTACCTTTGCCTAAAACAACCTGATCTCAAAATTTCAATAACTATCATGTATGTTACCATGTAACCTTGGAAACCCTGCCTCCTCAGGACAATTACAATTCTTTCCTAATTGAAATTCTTCATAGTATTTTCACAGCTAAAGGAAAGCTTAAGAATTTTCTATTCTAATGGATCAACTTTTTTGAACTTGGATTTTTCTCAAAGTATTCATTTCCAGTGATTCAGAAACTTATTAGGTAAACTATTAAATTACTTATTTTCAAACTGTACCTCTGGAACTATTTTTTTTTTGCTTTTAAGTAATATTCAACAAGTTATTAATGGTTGGATAAAGTAATGCAATAAAAGATGCAACACATTATTAAAACTACAAATAGAAAGAAATTTAGCCTTTTAGTTAGTGTTCAAAAATTTCCTGTAGGTATCTATTTGAAGGTTTAGGTATCTTATTACTCAGCTTCCTGGTTGACTACTTACTTGTCAACTATTCAGTAAACCTAAAGTTAACCTTCCTCTACTTCACAATTTCCACTATGACTTTGTGAAAATTATAGGATTTAAAAATGATTTCTGTAAGATATCAAATTCCTGTAAGAAACTGAGAAGTCAAAGTCTTCTTGGTAACATTCAATTCAACAATCATTTAAGTACCCAAGATGTGGAAAGCACTGGATAATCATTCATTCATAAAGCACTTTATTCGCAACTAAGTAAAACAAGTAGAGAAGATAATATCTCCATTTTAAAGTTGAAATTGAAGTTCCTAGAGGTCAAAATGGCCTCACAAGTAATATAAGGCACAGAATTCAAACCCAGTTCTCCTGACTCCAAGTCAAGCACTTTCTTCATTATTTCATTTTCTGTATAATTTTTAAAAAGATTGCACATGAAACTGCAAATATATTGTGTACAATTTGCTATTCCTTTTAAATATATAATAAAGTTATCATGTAAATTTCTTTTTTTTTCTTTCCGCCCTCCAGTCCCACCCTGGAGATGGCTACCATTGGACACAAATATGTATATATATGTAAAAATCATTGTATACATCTATTTATCAGTTCCTTCTCTGGATGCAAATAGCATCTTCCTTCATATGTCCTTTGTAGTTAATTTGAGTATTTATAATAGTCAAAATGAATTATTCACTCAAAGTTGTTCTTAAAACAATATCGCTGTTTCTGAATACAATGTTCTCTTGATTCTGCTCATTTTGCTCTTCATTATCCATGAAAGTCCATCCATGTTTTTCTAAAATCAAGCTCATCATTTCTTATAGCACAGTAATATTCCATTACAATCACATATCACAACTTATTTAGCCATTCCCAATTGACAGACATCCCCTCAATTTCCAGCTCTTTGCCACCACAAAGAGAGCTGCTACAACTATTTTAGAACATATTTTTCCCTAATCATCTTTGGAAGCAGGTCGAGTAGTGGTATTGCTTGGTCAAAGGGTTATAGGCAGTTTAATAACTCTTTGGGCATAACTCCATATTGCTCTCCAAAGTGGTTGGATCAGTTCACAATTCCATCAACGATGAATTAGCATCCTAATTTTCCAACATTTGTCTCTTTCCCCTTCAATCATTTTAGCCAATCTGATAGGTATAAAATCTCAAGGTTGTTTTAATTTGCATTTCTCTAAGTAATAATGATTTAGAGCATTTTTCATATGACTAAACTGTTTTGATTTCTTCATCAGAAAACTGCCTGTTTATATGCTTTGACCACTTATCAATTGGGGAATGATTTGTATTCTTATAGATTTGACAAAGTTCTTTATATATTTGAGATATGAGACCTTAATCTGAGAAACTGCCTATAAAAATTTTTTCCCAATTTTCTACTTTTCTTCTGATCTTGGTTATATTTACTTTATTTGTACAAAACCTTTTTAATTTAATGTAACATTATATATTTGATACTTCATTCTGTTCTCTATCTCTTGTTAATTCATAAATTGTTTGCCTATCCATAAGTATGATAAGTAATACATTCCATGTTCTTCAAATTTTATTGTAATATTTCTCTTTATATCTAGATCACGTATCCATTTTAACCTTATCTTGGTAAATGGTGTGAGACATTGGTCTATGCCCAATTTCTGCAATACTACTTTTGAGTTTTCCTAACAATTTTTACCAAATAATGAATTCTTATCCCAAAATCTTTATACTTGTCAAATACAAAGTTACTATATTTATTTGCTGCTGTAAATTGTATGTCTACTGTGTTCCACTGATCTATCTATTTCTCAGCCAGTACCGGATAGTTTTGATAATTAGTGCCTTATAATATAGTTTAAGATCTGGTACTACTAAACCTTCCTCCTTTACATCTTTTTTCATTAGTTCCTTTGATAGTCTTGACTTTTGGCTCTTGCAAATGAATTTTGTTATTTGTCTAATTATATGCCTAATACAGTAAAATAACTTTTTGGTAATTTAATTGGGATGTCATTGAATATGTAAATTAGTCTAGGTAAAATTGAACCCTGGGCAAGTTAGATAACCTCCAAGTGTTCTAGGCTACTTTAACACGAGATCTTGCAAAGAAAGAAAAAAAACCTGCATTGTAGAGGGAGTTTCCTTCTTGGAAGTTCCCAATACCAACTAGGTTCATTTCCTATTACTGTGCCACAGACATTATGCTAGAGCTGGTTATGTCAAGATGAAAATGAATAGTCCCTTCCCTCAAGGAGCTTATTTTCTACTGAGAAAGACATCATATACACATATAAGTATGTACAAAATACATACAACTTAATTGGAAAGGTGAGAAGACATTAGCATCTGGGGATATCACCTAATGCAGTGTTTTGGCCAAAACTGCTAGGGAAATAGGGATTCCAAGAAGTAAAGGTAAGGAAAGAACGCATTCAAAGTGGAGGGAAGAGATAGAAATAGGAGATGAAATATGTGTGGGAAACAGCAAGAAGATCTATTTAGTTACAATGAAGAGTAGACAAAAGATATCTATTACATATACATGCATATATGATATATATTAAATATATTATTATTAAAAATATTTATTATTAACATATAATAAGGCTAAAGTAGGTAGGTGGAAGCCAAATTATAAAGGACTTTAAATGACAAAGGAGTATGCATCGGATCCTAAAGGTAATAGAGAGCCACTGGAGTTTACCAACCACGTGCATTACATGATTAAGTATGTGCTTTGGGAATATCATTTTGGCAGCTATGTGGAAGACAGACTGGAATGAAAAGAAACTGGAAGCAGAGAAATCAATTAGGAAACCATTCTAATAGTCCAAGTGAAAGATAATGAGGACCTGAAAGACTAGTGACCAGGCAAGTATTGAGATCAGGATGAATGCCAAAATATGCTCTGTAGACAAAATCAATAAAACTTGGACACAGAATGGATTGCATGCCATGAGAGTAAAGTCTAGGATGATTCTGAGGGGTAGTGCTTTCAATGTGGAAAATTTATTAGGGTTTGGGGAAAAGATAACAAGTTCAATTTTGGCCACACTAAGTTTGAGGTGCCTACCAAAACATCAAATTTAAAATGTCTAATAGCCACTGGCGATGGAAGATGTGAACTCATGAGACACTAGGGTGGGACATACAGGTCTGGGAATCATCTAGAGACAATAATTGGACATATAGGAGCTAATAAGGTCACTAAGAGAGATAATAAATAGAGAAATGAGGACAGCAACAGGGATTGAGAAAGAATAGACAGATTATTAGGAGAACCAAGAGAAGTGTGTCATGAAAATCCATAAAGAAGAGGGCCTCCAGGAGGAAAGAGTGGGCTGCAGTTTCAACTCTAAATGCTCTTAAGATGATTTGATTTACATGATTCACATGCCAAACTCTATAGAGACTTGTTTTATCAACAGCTTATTGATGTCCAATGACATGACAGACGTGTTGGTCTTATCTTCCATCATCCTCGACCTTAATGTTTTACAAATTAGCTTGTACTATAAACTGGTACTATCCCTCCCTGCCTTATCTTCCCTCTACACTTAGCAAGTAGATTAAGTGCTTACTGGGTAAATCAGTTTCTGTACTAATTCAGCTACCCTGTCATGATAAATTGGTATCAATTAAACTTCTCTAAAAGAAAAAAAATTAGCAACCTATATTATCAGACTCAGTTGATATGTTGGTATTGCTAGACTGGTTTTTTTCCCCTTCCTTTTTAAATTCTTGGTAACAAACAATAGCTCACTGGGTAGAGGAAAGGAGAGGAATATCTTCAGAAATAAAGATGTTGCAAAAACAAAAGACTTTTTTAAAATCGTAAACCATAACAAAATCAATATCCTAACTCTGAAAAAACTAAAAATGTTGGTCAATAAGCATTTATTAAGCATTCACTACATGCCAGGCACTGTTCTATGCATTAGGAATACAAAAAGAGGCAAAAGACAGTTCCTGCCCTCAAACAGCCCACAATCTAATAGACAAAAAGCAGACAGTTTGTTAATTCATAGAATGCTAGAGTTTGAAGAGATCTTAGAGTTCATCTGACCAACACCTTCATTTTACAGATGTGACATCAAAACCTACAGAAGTCAAATAATTTGCTTAATGTCATACAGGAAATGAGTGGACAAACCTTGACTAGAATCTAGGTTCAGCATTCTTTCTCATATAATACACTGGCTTTTATTTTGGATTATACTAACAGGAATCTCTAAATCAAGCTTTTTAAAAAACTGTTCATGAAAATAGTTGATACAGACAAGTTCCTAAGAGGGAAAGAACATTCGTAGTTGAGACAGCCTAACAAATACCTGAAATGGAGTTTAAAAAGAATCAGTGAACTGGGAACAGAACTTTACCGGGTAAAGCTGACAGATAAAGTAGTCAGAAAGAGACTGCTAGGAAGGTTTTCGCCTCAGAGTCCTGCAGAGAATTCTTCTAAACTTAACTAAGCAAATGAAAAGCAGAATCTGTGATAAACAGTGTAAGTGAAAAATAATAACAAGAACTCAAGAAGCCCAACATTTTTGTCATGAGTATAAGAGCAAATCAGAGATTAACCTAGCAAAATGTATATAGATGTCTAGGTGATGCAGTGCATAGAACACTGGGCCTGGAGTAGAAAGACCTGAGTTCAAATGCAATACTTACTAGTTATGTGACCCTGGGCAAGTTACGTAATTTCTGTATGCCTCAATTGTAAAATGGGGCTAATAGCACATATTTCCCAGGGTTGTTGTGAGGATTAAATAAGATAATAATTGTAAAGCCCTTAGGATGGTGCCTAACACATAATAAGTACATAGTAAGATATGTTAGCTATCATCATTATCATCATCAGAGAACACAGTCCTAATCTAATAGGGTTAATTAAGCCAACAAAATTAAAGTTAGACAAAATGTTTGTTATTGTATTTATAAATTTGTTTTAATGATCACTCAATTCAATTATATAGTTGATATAAATTTGTTACCTGTTTATAAATAACAAGTTACATTTGTATCACACTTGAAAGTTGTTTACAAAACACTACATAATGGTTTATTTTTTGTTACTAATGTGATTTGAATTCCCTCTAAAGTGAATTCTTAAAAAAAAAAAATAGGACCAGAGGAGGGGCAGAGCTAAGATGGCAGAGTAAAAGCAGTGACTTGCTTGAGCTCTCCCCCAAACCCCTCCAAATACCTGTAAAAAACGGCTATAAACAAATTCTAAAGCAGTAGAACCCACAAAAAGACAGAGTGAAACAAATTTCCAGCCAAGACAGCATGGATGGTTGATCAGAAAGGTATATCGCACCAGGCAGGGAGAGGAGCGCAGTTCTGCATGGACACACAGGCCGCAGAGAACCTGGAGCAGGCTTCAAAGGACTGAATCATAGGCAGCTGTGGCAGTTTCCAGACTTCTCAACCCATGAACGCCAAAGACAACTTAGAAGGTCGGTGGGAAAAGTCTGTTTCTGCAGTGCTGAAAGAGAAGGACGGTGGGGTTCCAGCCCCATTCCCCGAGTGCAGCCCCGGGATGGCGGTTGCCTCCTGAGCTTCCAGCCCACAAACTGAGGGGGAATCGAGTGGCTCATCAGAGGGGGATTTCAGGGATCTCTCTGCTGGTGCAGGATTCTCTTGCTTTGCCTGTGCTTGGATCAGGGTCACAGTTCTGGGTGGCGGTCCTGGGGCGAGGAGCACCTGGAGTGGTGGAGCTCGCAGTGTCTGTGGAGAGGAAACCCTCCTCACACAGTTCCAAGACAGAAAAGAGTGCTCACAGAACAGAGCACAGGCCAAGAAAGGAGTAAACACCTCGCCCTTGATCATAGCACCTTGGAAAAACTGAAAATTTACAGGTCTCTAGAAGTATCTCTGAAAACAGCTGCACAAAACCCCTGAAGCTTGGGACAGTACATTCTCCACACTGAAAACAGACTCCTACCTTAACAAAGAGTTTATAACCCAAGTAATTGACTGGAATCATGAGCAAGCAGTGTAAAAACAGTCAGACTATATTATCTTACTTTGGTCACAAAGAAGATCAAAACATACAACCAGAAGAAGACAATGAAGCTAAAGCTCCTACATCCAAAGCCTCCAAGAAAAATACAAATCAGTCCCAGGCCATGGAAAAGCTCAAAAGGGATTTTGAGAAGCAAGTAAGAGAAGTAGAGGAAAAAATGAGAGTGATGCTAAAGGTGACCCCAAAAAATACTGAAGAAAATAACACCTTAAAAAATAGCCTAACCCAAATGGTAAAAGAGGTCCAAAAAGCCAATGAGGAGAAGAATGCCCTAAAAAGCAAAACTGGCCAAGTGGAAAAGGGAAGTCCAAAAGCTTACTGAAGAAAATACTTCCTTAAAAATTAGAATGGAGAAATTGGAAGCTAGTGACAATTTGAGAAATCAAGGCACTGTAACATTAATCCAAAGGAATGAAAAAATAGAAGAGAATGTGAAATATCTCACCGGGAAAACAACTGACCTGGAAAATAGATCCAGGAGAGAGAACATAAAAATTATTGCACTCTCTGAAAGTCATGATCAAAAAAAGAGCCTAGGCATCATCTTTCAAGAAATTATCAAGGAAAACTGCCCTGATATTTTAGAACCAGAGGGCAAAATATAAATTGAAAGAATCCACCAATCACCTCCTGAAAGAGATTCCCAAAGGAAAACTCCTAGAAATGTTGTAGCCAAATTCCAGAATTCCCAGGTCAAGGAGAAGATACTGCAAGCAGCCAGAAAGAAACAATTCAAGTGCTGTGGAAACACAATCAGGACAACACAAGATTTAGCAGCTTCTCCATTAAAGGTCCAGAGGGCATGGAGTATGATATTCCAGAGGGCAAAGGAGATAGGACTACAGCCTAGAATCCCTACCCAGCAAAACTGAGTATAATCCTTCAGGGTAAAAAATGGTCATTCAATGAAATAGGGGACTTTCAAGCAGACCAGAGCTGAATAGAAAATTTGACCTTCAAATACAAGACTCAAGTGAAACATGGAAGAGGTAGACAGGAAAGAGAAATCATAAGAGACTTATTAAAGTTGAACTATTTACATTCCTGCAGGGTAAGATGATATTTGTAACTCATGAGTCTTTTGTCAGTATTAGGGTAGTGGGAGGGAAAAAAATTATATGTATGTATAGATAGATAGATAGAGGGCACAGGGTGAGTTGAAGATGAAGGGGTGATATCTGGAAAATAAAATTAGGGGGTGAGAGAGGATTATACTGGGAGAAGGAGAAAGGGAGAAGTAGAATGAGGCAAACAGACATGTAAACATGAAACAGACAAGAAAAGGCTTTTACAGTGGAGGGGAAATGGGGGAAGGTGAGAGGGAATGAGTGAATCTTATTCTCATAGGATTTGGCTTAAGGAGGGAATAACATACACAATGGGATATGGAAAGCTATCTTAGCCTACAGGAAAATAAGGGGGGAAGGGGACAAGAGAGCAGGGGGTTGATAGAGGGGAGGGCAGATTGGGGGAGGCGATAATCAAAAGCAAACACTTCTGAGGAGGGACAGGGTCAAAAGAAAGAATAGAATAAATGGGGGGTAGCATAGGATGAAGAGAAATATACTTAGTTTTTCACAACAGGACTACTATGGAAGTGTTTTGCATGACTACACATTTATAACCTGTATCGAGATGCTTGCCTTTTCAATGAGGGTGGGTGGGGAGGGAGGAAGAGAGAAAATTTGTAACCCAAAGTTTTAAAAACACATGTTAAAAATAAAAATAAAATAAAAAAAGGAAATTCTTGAGATTTCCTAACTAGTTAATCATCCTTATCAAGTAACTACTGGCAATGAAATCCCAGATCTAAAGGTTAATTTCTTGGGTAGGATTCCAAACACCTAGTTAAGAATTATCTTAAAAATCCTTCAAAAGCAATAATAAGCCAAAGTCAAGCTACCACAATCCCTATTTTATAAATGGATATTCTAGGGCACAATGAGATTACCTGATTTTCTCAACATCATACAGGGAATAAGGGATTTCCTTATCCAAGTCTGGCACTAGCCACAATTTTGACATATAATTCACACTAGGTAGGGCCTTAGTGGCAAGATAATAAAAACTCTTTTAAAGTAAAAAGTTTAGGGGGCAGCTAGGTGGCACAGTGGATAGTGTACTGGCCCTGGAGTCAGGAGGACCTAAGTTTAAATCCGGCCTCAGACACGTAACACTCACTAGCTGCATGACCCTGGGCAAGTCACTTAACCTCAACTGCCCTCACCAAAAAATAAAGTAAAAAGTTTAAACTGAATTTGTAGATTTAAAACAATCTAGTCTTGAATTTGCAAAGTTTTAGTATCTTATAATTACCTCATTTGTTACATATATGTTTAATTTGGCTGAAAGACTATTATTGTTGTTTGTTGTCCAATTTTTTTTGAAGAGGACCAATGATATCACAGAGTGAGTTGGATTTAAGTAAAGCAGAGTAGCACAAAGTTGTCAGCCTCACTGTCTCTTCCAGAGTCATCAAGAACCAGTGACAAAACAAAAGTCAGGACAACTGACTATCTATCTATCTATCTATCTATCTATATCTATATCTATATATACACACACACACATATATATACAATACACACACACACACACACACACACACACACACACACACACACACACACA